>NC_134699.1:13054281-13189281 GCF_050947455.1 Rhinoderma darwinii | reverse complement strand
GGAGCCGGGCTCCTAGCATCATAATGATCTATGGCGCTAGGTCTCGCTGCGGGACAACTGTCCCGTACTAAAAACACGATAACAGTACGGGACAGTTTTCCGGCAGGGACTCCTAGCGTCAGAGATAACTGTGACGCTAGGAGCCCGGATCCCTGAGGTGTGTTCGGTCCAGGAAATGTGGCCGAAATACGGACCGTATATCACTGACCAATCACGCTCGTGTGTCAGGCTCCTTAGGTTTCTAGGTTTTCGTGAGACATCTTTTCCTCCTTTTTGGACGATTACATTTTTTGGGCCTTTTTGTGTTGGCCATTTTCTTAGCCCGTTGAAATGTGTTAGGCCGTGTTAATTCGTAGACACCGCGGAAATTCCGACTGAATTTTCTGTCCGGAAATTCTGCGGCGTTTTCGCAAGAGAAATCGACATGCTGCAGATTAAGAATCCGCAACGCAAGTCAATTTCCACACGAATATTTTTCTGCGTATCTTTCCGCAGCGTCTGGATATGATTTGTTCAAATCCCATCCATTCTGCTGCTACTTTCTGACTAATTCTGACTAATTCGTCAGTATTTTTGCTTCGTCTGAACTTAAAGGGGTTTTCCCATGAAGGACGTTTTATGACAAATCCACAGGATACGTCATAAATGTCAGATGGATGCGGGTCCCACCATCTCTAGAACGGGACCCCCTAATCCCCGCACTAGCTTTTGGTGCTCACGTTGCCTCCCGGCCGCTTGATTATTACATGGTCGGGAGTTGCGTAATTCGCTGAGCTACGCTGTTTCCGGTATACATTACCGGCCATAAAAGTGAGTATTGAACAAATCCTATCTACGTGGCGCGGAATTTTTCTATACGGAAATTGGCCTACGGTGCAGATTTTAAAAACATCAGCATATCCATTTCTGTTGCGGACTTTCACTGCAGATTTAACCCCCTGATTCCCACAAGTTACATACGCGGATTTGCTGTGATTTTATTTTTCCCACCACGTGTGCACTTCAAAACCCCATCCACATGTAGCCGAAAAAATTCTGCATTGTATTGAGCGAATGCTGCAGATTTCCACATCAGTATGGTATAATATAGGTCGGCATAGGCTTCGTCGTCATACAAGATCACATTTTTTTTTTAAAAATTTTTTAAACTCCGGATCAATGTTATTTTTTTTTTTAAATGTTGTCGGCTAATAGGGTGTGGAATATAAATCCTATAAATAGAATGTGACGTCAGTATGAATAGGCGTTCTGCGCAGCGTTTGCATGGACAGCAGCAGAGGATTATTATAGATGTAGGGGCTTCATCTGGGCACTTTTCAGGAATATCCGCACTTCGCGTGCACCTGTCATGTTGTCAGCTGTTGTGTGGGGTGATCTAGAATGGGGACTATCACATCGCCCGGGTGAATCCGAGTCGCCTCATCACTGGTTCGCTTCGTCTTGTCAACGCGTGGGCTGCAAAAAGCCGCACCACAAAACATGTTTTTATAGTTGCAGAATTTGCCATGATCACACTTTTCACATGTGGTTTACTTGGCATACAATTTTAACCATGGACCTCGATAGGGCAAGAAAAATGTCTGTCAGGGTATGTTCACACGGACTATTTTCAGCCGTTTTCTTTGGCGTTAACGGCCCGAAAAATGGCTGAAAAATCGGAAGCAGAACACCTACAAACATCTGCCCATTGTTTTCAATGGGAAATACGGCGTTCTGTTCCGACGGGGCGTTATTTTTACACCTCAATTTCAAATAATGGCGCGTAAAAAGACGCCCTGTAAAAAGAAGCGCATGTCACTTCTTGAGCCGGTTTTGGAGCCGTTTTTCATTGAATCAATAGAAAAACGGCGCAAAAAAGGATTGCTTAAAAAATGGCTGAAAATCAGGCCTTGAAAACAGCTCCGTATTTTCAGACGTTTTTATTTTTTATTTTATTTTTAACGCGTGTGAACATACCCTTATGGGATGTTACTGTTTGGAAAGCCTATAGCATGCCCTAAAAAAATGGCGCAGCTTTGTCTCGCAACATGGTTATAAAAACTGTCATTTTGACAACCATTTTGAATTTGCAAATATGGCGCAATATGCATGTGAAGTATAAAATTACTAGGGACTTATTCAAATTAGTGTACCACATTAATACCAAGACGTGGCAAAGGTGAAGGACCACCGGCGACTGGGTCTTGGGCAGTCGGGGCTAATCGACGCACGAGGAGAGTGAAGGATCGGCCGTCCGATCCCTGTGCTACTGTAGCGCACATTGCTGAAAACCTTACTGCTGTCTGATAGACAGGTGTCCGAACACGCAGAGCATTGCCGCCTGCTGTATATGGGGCTGCGTAGCCGCAGAACGGCCATGTAAGCATCAGAACTGGACCATCGAGCAATGGAAGGAGGCGTCTGGCCTGGTTTCTTTTACATCATGTGGACGGGCAAATGCGTGCGTGTTCCTTACTTAGAAAAGAGATGGCACCAGGATGCATTATGGGAAAAACGTCAGGGGGCCAGTGTGATGCTCTGGACAATGTTCGGCTGGAAACCTTGGTTTACTGGCCTTCATGTGGATGTGACGTGTACCACCTACCTGAACATTGCTGCAGACCAAGTACCCCCTTCATGGCAGCGGTATTCCCTAATGGCAGTGCCCTCTTTCAGCAGGATAATGCCCGCGCCACACTGCAAAAATTGTTGAGGAATGTTCTGAGGAACATGAGAGGTCAAAGTGTCGACCTGTCTCCAGATCTCAATCCGATCGATCATCCGTGTTATGTGCTGGAGAAACCATTCCGCCTGAAAATTTCGCCTCCCATTAATTTTAATTGGAGTCGGAAACTTTTAACTAAAGGATCCGCTGCTAACGTCGTGAGGCCAGATATCACAGGAGCCATCAGATCTGGTGGCGTCTATGCCATAACGAGTCAGAACATTTTGGTGGCACAAGGGCGACCTACAAAATATTAGACGGATGGCTATAATGTTGTGGCTATACGGTGTATCTCTATATTATTCTCTCTCCCGGGTTACTATATACAGTGTGTACTCCCATGACTTTACTCACATGTACTTAATGAGTCCGTTTGTCATAAGTCAAGGATTATGGTCGCACCCGTTCCTATTAATAAATACGGTTATATAAATAGGGTGGAATTTTTCGGTTGTATAATTCCATAATGTATAATCCATATTAAAGGAACGGTCTTGGCGGTGTAACCTCGTATCTATACGACTTCCTTCTGTTAGAGGAGCCTGATGGCCGTTAAACATTCAGTTTCTTGCAGCCGCGTTATCCGATCTGGACGTAGACCTTAGAACCCGTCACCCGCTGTCTGTCAGGGTACTGTGTGTAGGGGCAGGGTGCTGAGCTGGCACCTTAGAACCCGGTGTCTGTCAGGGTACTGTGTGTAGGGGCAGGGTGCTGAGCTGGCACCTTAGAACCCGTCACCCGGTGTCTGTCAGGGTACTGTGTGTAGGGGCAGGGTGCTGAGCTGGCACCTTAGAACTCGTCACCCGGTGTCTGTCAGGGTACTGTGTGTAGGGGCAGGGTGCTGAGCTGGCACCTTAGAACCCGTCACCCGGTGTCTGTCAGGGTACTGTGTGTAGGGGCAGGGTGCTGAGCTGGCACCTTAGAACTCGTCACCCGGTCTCTGTCAGGGTACTGTGTGTAGGGGCAGGGTGCTGAGCTGGCACCTTAGAACCCGTCACCCGGTGTCTGTCGTGGTACTGTGTGTAGGGGCAGGGTGCTGAGCTGGCACCTTAGAACTCGTCACCCGATGTCTGTTAGGGTACTGTGTGTAGGGGCAGGGTGCTGAGCTGGCACGTGGTCTTTGAGGCATCTTAATAATCTATGTTGGCAGCGTACGGTTACGTTAATAGCCGTGTGGTGGTGGCAGCCATTTTGTTTGATATATCTCTATTCAAGAACCGTGCCGGCTTTGGTAACCTGTGATGCCGCTGGCTTTGCTCTATGAATTTGAGAAGCTGTTTAGGATCATTTGCACTTTTAAGAAAGCGAACAAACTTGAGGTGGTCTTGTAGTGTTTGACGTGGTTTGTTAGGCGAGCCCCTTGGCGACGGTGAACGGTAACGAGAGGTTTTTATTGCGAGCAGTGCGATTTATCTCCAGTACAAAGTGCTAGGTTCACAGTCTTTCACATGGCCATTCTTCCTGGGAATTTTAGACATATCCCCCCCCCTTTTGCTCTGCGAGCCTCGCCAGGAGACTATCCATCGTGGACGATGCTTAGAGGGGTTGTCCGGTTTCAGCAAATAAGACTTTATACACAAAAATAACCTTAACATTTTGAAATATACTTTCTGTATTCATTCCTCAAGCTTTTCAAGATCTCTGCTTGTTGTTATTCAGTAGAAACATTCATTGTTTATTTCCAGTAGATAAAATTCTGTCCATGGTTATGTGATGAATACACAGGTGCGCGGCTCGTTACATAATGTGTATCGGAGCTGTTTTCTAACAAGCCGAGCACCTGGGTCCATCACATGACCCTGTAGCGATCCCAGCACCCGTGTCCGTCACATGACCCTGTAACGATCCCAGCCCCCGCGTGTGTCACATGACCCTGTAACGATCCCAGCCCCCGCGTGTGTCACATGACCCTGTAACGATCCCAGCCCCCGCGTGTGTCACATGACCCTGTAACGATCCCAGCCCCCGCGTGTCCATCACATGACCCTGTAACTATCCCAGCCCCCGCGTGTCCATCACATGACCCTGTAACTATCCCAGCCCCCGCGTGTCCATCACATGACCCTGTAACGATCCCAGCCCCCGCGTGTCCATCACATGACCCTGTAACGATCCCAGCACCCGTGTCCGTCACATGACCCTGTAACGATCCCAGCACCCGTGTCCGTCACATGACCATGTAACGATCCCAGCACCTGTGTCCGTCACAGGACCCTGTAACGATCCCAGCCCCCGCGTGTCCATCACATGACCCTGTAACGATCCCAGCCCCCGCGTGTCCATCACATGACCCTGTAACAAATTTTATACCCTGGAAGTAAACAATGAATGTTCCTACTGAATGACAACAAGCAGAGGTTTTGAAAACCGTGAGACATGAATACAGAAAGTAAACTAGAAAATTGTATAACTTTTATATAAAAAAAAACATTTGTTTTCTGAACTCGGACAACCCTTTAATGTTTTGATGGGTTAAATTTAAAAGCAGAAATGTTAAAGGGGCTGTTGTCTGGTTTACAAAACACTATTAGGGAATTCTCTGTTGATAGAGGGGGATTCCTGTCCTCTGAAATGTATCGGTGTACGGACTCAATACAAAGTCTATGAGCCCGTACTCCGATACATCGGCTTTCTGGAAAAAGCTGAACAGACACGAAGCGGCGGAGCGCTAACACGAGGACTTGAGCTGCTTCGTTCTAGCGATTGGTGGGGGTCTCCGTGCTCGGACCCCACCAATAGAAACATCTGACATGTCACTATGAGATCTCAGAAGTTAGTCAAACGTTTAGCTACACTTTAAGGCTACGTGCACACGTTGCGTGTTTTACTGTGGAAAATACGCACCAAAACCGCAGGGATTCGCAAGTGAAAGCCGCAGCTAATCGTGCGTTTTTGGATGCTTTTCAGTGCAGTTTTTAAGTTTTGATGCGTTTTTCGCCATGTTTTCATGCTACAGATCTTGGTGCGATTTTCCTCATCACTAGGCAGATACAATACGGAAACGCAAGATAAATTGACATGCTGCAGAATTTAACATCCGCACTGCTAGTCCATTTACGTGCAGAAAAATACCGCAGCGAGTACGTGAGAGTTTCTGGAATCTCATTGACTATGCTGGTACTGTATCACGCTGCATGCAAAACCGCACGTGATACGCATCGTGTGCATTGACCCTTAGGGTTAAGGTGCGTGTTGCAGAATTGTACCTACTGGCCCCTACATGCAAAGTGGTGCCGTTGCCAATAGCAACCTAGAGTGAAATGAATATCATGCCTAGGTATTATCGTAATATTAGTATAATCTGGGGTCGAGCCTTGTCAGGCTTTGTGATAAGTTGATCTGAGTTCGCGTGCGCTGCCTAGGGCTTTGTGTTTGGCACCGTGTAATGGCGGTATTTTTCCTTTGAAGCAATATCTCCGTTAAAACAGCATCTGAGAAAACATGGCGTTATTTTTCTTTGTCACATTCTGAATAAATCCGTTCGAAAAATCGAAAAAAAAAAAACTCTGGAATAAATCTGAGGCGTATGGATGGCGTAAAGAAGAAATATGGCGCTGCACAAAAGGCCTCACCCTGCGTTATTTTTGTATTAGCTAAGGCTTCCTGCACACGACCGTGCCAGTAATTACGGGCACGGACAGTCGGACGTTTTTACGACCTGTGCTCCCATTATAAAGTATAGGAGCACGGTCCGTAAAATATAAAAATGTCCTATTTTTTTGGGCAGCTTTCTACGGCACGGACAACCTCCCGTAGATGTACGGGAAGGTGTCCGTCCGCCATAGAAATGAATGGGCCCGTAATAACGGTCTGTAATTACAGGCGATTTTACGGTCGTGTGCTTGCGGCCTTAGTCCAGTAGGACCCAGATCTGTCTCATCGGGTTGACCTGTTGCCTATAGCAACCAATGAACGTTCCGCTTCTGTTTTCTAAACTGCACTGAAAAATGTAACATGGACTCTGGTTGCTATGGGCAACAAGGCCACGTCAAGGCAGCATTGACATGAGGATCCCGGGGGGGGTTGTAGGTGGAATAGGTTATCTAAGGTTACGTGCACACTGGCGTTACATAGACAGGTGGCAGCAGACGGCAGAGAGGACGTATTACGCCAGGCTGGAGAAATGCGCCATCTTTTCCCATTGTTGGCCTCTCGGTCATTACCTGTTTGTTGTAAAATTATATTTCTGGGTTTTGTTTCCCACAGGAGGCTCACGTTTCTCTTTTCTTCCTCGCTAAGGTTGGATGAGTCTAGCTGACAGATAAAGAAGTGGTGGTGGGGGGAGGGGGGGGGGGGGCTGGCGGTACGAGGCGTTCTAGAGTGGCGTTCTTATAAATAAACTTGCGGTGGTTGCCAGCTCTTGTAATTGTAGCCAGGCCTCGTCCATGCTAATTACATTACTTAGCGTGATTTGTTATCATACCGCAACATGTGCCACATCAGACCATGGGTATTTATGAAGTGTGAAAACCGCTGAAAGTCTCATCCCAGCTCTGGAATCCGAGATATTTATATCTATATCTATATGTGTATGTAGGTCTATAGCTATATATATAACCAAAAAAATCTAGAGAAATTCCCTTAATCTGTCATCTGATAATCCGACACCTGTCTTTATGAACGTTCTCTACACTTACAGATACGTTTTACATACTTTTCTATGACCGTCTGGTAATCGGGCATCTACTGGTCCCATTTCGGCTAGATTAGGCCTCCTGCACAGGACCGTAAGGGTTACTGTGCGCAAATACAGATCCGCAATTGCAGAAACACCCATAGACTTGTTATTGCGGACAAGAATCGGACATGTTCTATCTTTTACGGATCATTTCTACGGCCCGGGTGCACATCCGTAAATATACTGGAAGGTGTCCGTGGCCTATAGAAATGAATGGGTCCGCAATTTCATCTGTAACTACCTGATCCGTAATTACGGATGAAAACTAAGGTCGTGTGCATGGCGCCTTAAAGGGTAACTAAACGTTCAACAAACTTGTGACGTGTCATAAGTTTTGATTGGTGGGGGTCAGAGCACTGAGACCCCCACTGATCGCTAAAAAGAAGTGTGGGCGCTCCGCCGCTTAGTTTCTGTTCGCCTTTTTCCGGAAAGCCGATGTAGCGGTGTACGGGCTCATAGACTTTCTATTGAGCCCGCACTGCGATACATTGATTTCCGGAAAAACCCGAACAAACAAAGTGGCTCACACGAGCAATTCTGCCGCTTCGTTTTAGCGATTGCTGGGGGTCTCCGTGCTCGGACCCCCACCAATCAAAACTTCTGACGTGTCAATATGACACATCAGAAATTAGTTGACTGTTGGTTACCCTTTAAAGGAATTTTACTGTAGACAGTTGCCGGGTTATCAGATGGTCATAGAAAAGTATATCTACTACTATATTCAATCACTCTACTACGTACGTCGTTTAGGTTTTTTTACACCAACAACCACCTTCTTACGCAATTCTTGATTTTGCTAATGAGTAGCCCAGACAGTATTTATTGCTATAATTATTGTTAATTAATATAAATATATATATATAGCGCCTTCATCTCCCGCGGAGATGCAGTGTCAAAATGACACATGGGTAATTAGCCTAATTATATGACTAAAACATTTAAAGATGGCTGCCGCAAACAGGACGGGGTTTTCAGGGTGACGTCTGAGTACTGCAGGGTCACTTTTTTTTTTTTCCCTTCGGTGAGGGACGTCTAGTTTTTGTATACACCTCGTATTGCCTTCTGTTATCCTGCCACATCATACATTGATTACTTTTCACCTTTTAGAAGTCACTTTTTTTTTGCTGCTTATTTAGAACGTGTTATTTCCGGGGGGGGGGGGAGACCACCGCCATCTTTATAAATAGGACTTACATTGCTGAGGTGGGCAGAAAGGTTTCCTGAGGGCTGGTCAAGACTCCTCTGTAATCCTGTGTACGAATATGAGCGCAGGGTTAACACAGTATGATGAGGCCTAACTTTTTGGGTTTTTCTCCATTCATAGGCTCAAGTGTTGTTGACGCTGCCGACCCCATGTGCACAGAGTCTGCATGGCGGCACTGGCAATCGTAGACCTCCCTCATATATACTATAGTATGTTGCGTCCATATTGCGCTGTAGAATGGCATATTATGGAACGTGACACAGTTTTTTTATTATCTCGACACAACAAAATCTTGTTATGCCTCAGCAAAAATAAAATAAAAATCGGAGTCCTAAAGAGGTATAATATGGGCCCATAAATTTGTACGCGTGCCATATTATGGCTCCGGCGGTTGTATGGAGCCACAACAGGGTTGCGTGCATGTGGCCTTATAGGTTGTAAAGCTTCCGTTATTTGCTGTTCTCATTGTAGCTCGCAATCTGATTTCCCTATCTAGGGCGCACTAAAGCTTGCCATGTTCGTGAGAGGTCGTTCGGACCTGCCATTTTCGGTGAGATCAGCCGTCTCTGTAATGTGTATGGCGATCTACGGAGTCTCATCACCGCCCCCCCCCCCCCCCCCCCGAAGGCAGCTGTTGAGGGATATCAGATCGTGCGTGTTGGATTTCAGCACGCCCTCTGCTTTGTATCCTTGAGGGATAACTGGCTACCGGCTTACTCCCCTCTTCTCTCCATTGAAATTAATTTATGGTGGGGTCAGGAGCGATCGGCTGAATTAGGCCTTATTCACACAGTTTTTTTGCAGGCAGAAAATTCTGCCTCAAAATTCCGTCTGGAATTTTGAGGCCGATTTTGATCTGCCCGCACGCCTTTTGCCGCGTCTTTTGCATGCGGCCATTAAGCGCCGCAGGCAAAAAAAACCGCTGTGTATTACGCTTTCTCTGACATTGATGTCAATGGGAGGTCAGAGGCGTAAATGCCCGAAGATGGGGCATGTCACTACTTTTTCCCGCGAGACGTTTTTTCCGCTCGCGGGAAAAAAACGCCTCTGCCTTCTATTGAATTCAATGGGAGGCGTTTTTGGCCGTTTTTTTGGTGCATATTCCGACGCGGTTTCCGCGTCAAAAAAACTTGTCAAAACTCTGTGTGAACTGGCCCTTAGCCCATATTTCAAGTGTAGGGCCAATTTCTAAGGAAGCCAGATAAATCAAACAAGTACTTAGTATGGGACAAAAACCCACGTGGTCACCCGGATAACCTACAAACTCCACACAGATCTTGTTCTGCCGCCGGCTCTGTACCAATGACCCCAGCGCCACAAGGAAACTCTTGACCAGAAGCAACGTTGGTTTTAATGACTGGTTATAGCGAGTCAAATGTCAGTAAGAAGTTTACCCATCCCAAAGTTTTTCCTGATTTCTGCCTAGTTGCTGAATTGCGTCATATACGGCTAACTTTAGGTCCGCCGGCCCCACTGGGTTAATAGACTTGCACATGTTTTCTGGTGGGTTATGCCTATGGTAAAGTATCGGTATCAAGCAATGGCCTTTAGAATTAATTTGCTTTGGTCATCGAGACAAGCGAGAGTATGTTCTCCTTTGTCCATTCTCCTTTTTTCTTTGTGTTTTTAGTAATAATGGAGGATCTTGCATCCGTACCACCACGGTCTTATATCTAATAACCACAGATTACTGAGGACGCTGTTTCGGCTTTGTTTGCGGTTCCTCCGCATATCTAGTGCGCTCCGTGAGCGTGGGTCAGGCTATCCATTTATTGCTCCGAATAGAAAGCCGATGACCTGTAAGTGATCATGTCGGAGAGATCCTGGGGAGTGTTTGCTCTGTGAAGACAATGAACGCTCTTTAGGTTGAGAATCTAGTTTGACAGGTTATCGATTTTGTTAAGGTTTTAGAAGCTGCGTTCCATTCCACGCCTTGACTGGCGGCGTTGTCTTGGTAATCATTACATCGCTTTCTCCTAATGGTACTGACCTTCCGTAGATCTCTCGTAGTTCAGGTGCTTTATACCAGTTTTTGTTTTACGTTTTTAAGTAGGGTTCAGTGAAAAACATGGCTTTGGTTCCAAAAGCAGTGACACCCTTCTCCACAGGTTGCGTGGTGTATTGCAGCTAGATTGAAGTGAATTGGGCGGAACTGCAATACCGCACTTAACGTGGGCAGGTGTGGTGCTGTTTTTGGAAGAAAGTTGCCATGTTTTTCTCTTCCTTGACCACCCCTTGAAGTCATCAGAGATCACAAGAATCTCAAGCTGCCCATAAGCATACTAGTTTTTAGGCCTTATCCGATGATAAGTTCTGAGTTGACACTGGAGGGGGAAGGTAACCATCATTTCCAGTTTTTTTTTACATGTTTGTAAATCCGTGACCCAATCCTTCTTTCAGATAAAATGTTAGGATAACACTCGCTGTGCTTCAGGAGTATGTGGTCCTGTAACCAGCTGATACTAAGACGTCGGCCGTCTATGGCCAACCTTCAATTCGGGGGGTAAATCCACACGTTGATGTCCACCGTTCAGCCATAACATTAAAACCACCTACCTAATATTGTGTAGGTCTAACTTGTGCCACCAAAACCGCTCTGACCCACGAGGCATGGACGCCACGAGACCTCTGGAGGTTTGTGTGGTGTCCGGCACCAATATTTTAGCAGCAGATCCATTTAAGTCCGGTAAGTTGTGAGATGGGACCTCAATGGATCAGACTTGTTCTTCCATCACATCCCACAGATGCTCGATCTGGGGAATTTGGAGGCCAAGTCAACAACTTTTTGCCACGTTTCTCAAACCATTCCTGAGCAAAGTTTGCAGGGAGGCAGGGACATTATCCTGCGGAGAGGCCACTGCCACGAGGGAATACCGTTGCCATAAGGAGGTGTACTTGGTCTGCGACAATGTTTAGGCAGGTCATACTAAAACGCACCAAAATACTGCGGCTTTCGCAGATTTACAGCAAGCCCTTGTCAGTCGTGGTAAAAAAACAAAAAACATTCTGACCACACTGTGTGTGTGTGTGTATGTATGTATGTATGTATATGTGTGTGTATATATATATATATATATATATATATATATATATATATATATATAGTCTTCTAATAATATGGCCAATGAATGATGGCATCAGCCCATATAATTTCATGAAGTTGGACGAGATTTGCTTGTAGGGTCCACTTTTATTCTTGTTTCTGTCCACGGTATTCTGTCGTATCTTCTGTATATTCAGTGTTTTGTATTTCCATATCCTGTATATAATGTGGATACGAGTTGTGGTTGTATGTAAAGAGTAAGACGCGCTGTCAGAAACTTGTCACACAAGTGTCACAAGATCATTCAGCTGACAAATTGTAGACCAAAGGGAAATTCGTTCCTTCTCTCATCCACTAAATTAACGAGCATTTGTCACTGCTCAAACCACAAAAAAAAAAAAAGGACATATCTTTTAGGCCTCACGGACCACTCCGGTAGCCTATTTGAAATTATTAGTGGCCCAGTTGTGTCACATTGGGATTTACAGTGAAACCTTTTCAGAAGACCACCCATGATCTAGACCAGATTTTTCTATGATTAGTTTCCATTTCTCTTATCTTTTGTATGTTGACTTCTTTGGGAAGACCACTTCTCCAGAACAGTTGTTTTTTGGTGCAATTTTGGGTGGTCCTCTCAAAGAGGCTTCACGGTATATGTGTAGATTGATGGGCTGGTCCACACATGGCTGATGTAGTCAGAAAGCCCTCTATAGTCATATTTGGTTGCGTTTGAGTATGTTTAGCTTCAGTGGTTCATTGGGTGCAGTTCGTGGCTCATGCCCTACCAGTGATGTTGACGGTGGTCTTGGGTCTCATGCACACGACCGCCTGTGCCGTCCGAGTCCCGTCAGTGATCCGTGGAAAGATAGGACATGTTCTATCTTTCCTCGGATCGGAGCCTCGGACCATTTTTCACGGACCCGATTCACCCACTTAAGCCAATGTGTCCATGAAGACTATCGGGTGCCGTCAAAAACTGGCCGACGGTCGTGTGCATGAGGCGTTAGAATTCCGACTGCTTCTTACAAGTTTTATTTCCTCACTTTCCGTTTCAGGTCCTTTCACAGATGTCGTTACAACAAACCTGAAACTCATGAACCCCACAGAAAAAAATATTTGTTTCAAAGTGAAGACCACGGCTCCTCGCCGGTACTGTGTGCGGCCTAACAGTGGAGTCATTGAGGCCGGCTCCTCCATCAATGTATCTGGTGAGTACTTGGCTATTACGAAGCTCAATTCCACCGCCATATTAACAATCCGTTTCAATAATCTGTTTTATTCTGAAAACTGAATCAGATCTGGTCAGGAAACCTTCCCCAAAAGAAAGGGTCTGGGAAATTATCCAACTCCATTGTCATTAGTTGTACCACCTCTGGTCTAGCAGCTTCCTGTACAAGCTGACAGCTGATTGGCCCATCATGAGCAAGGTTCAGCTTGATTGGTTAAAGGTTGGTTCAACAAGATCCTCCTCATAGACTTATTCACCGAATAAATTTTTTTTTTTTAGATGTGCAGGGGGATTATATTTAAAAAATAAAATAAAAAATAATAATAATAATGCTGACAGATGCTCTGTAAATGCGTGTTAATTTTTTTTTTTCTCACTGCTGCATTTTAATAATGACTCTGCCTGCACTTTACAGTATCCTTAAAGGGAATGTGTCACTAGAAATGTTTTTATTTTTAGTTAAACAGTTAGTGTATACATGATTAGACATTGTTCTAATTATTTTAATTTTTTCAAAAGTCAGGAAATATTATAAATTAGATTCTAATTTATAACATTTCCCTGTGCTGGTCACTAGAGGGAGCAATTCCCAAAATTGCAGCATTGGCATGTGGTAAAGCAACCTCATTGCTTTATGCTGCAAAATTTGAGAAGACACTCTCGCTCTAGTGAGCTCTCAGAATCCCCCCTCCTTTATCCTGGCTAGTGCCAGGAGAAAGGAGGGGATTGAACGGTCAAACCTCCTACACTGTGTGCCGCCATTTTTTGAGCGACTACACCGTGTAGTAGGCTTACATACAGTGGTTATAACACAAAACATACACAAACATGACTTACCTGCTCCTGCCGCCGCCTCTCCCTCCGGTCCGTCTGCTCCCTCCGCTTGCTTCTGAACACATGTCCGGAAGCCGCGACCGGAAGTAGTCATCTTACTGTCCGGCCGCGGCTTCCGGTCCACAAGAAAATGGCGCCGGATGTCGCTCGGCCGAGGAACTTCCATTTGGACTGTGTGGGTGCGGCGCATGCGCCGCTCCCACACAGACCGCGTACGCTATAGTGAATGGAACGGCTCCCGTTCTCTATGGGGATGTGTGTGCCGTATTCCATCACTGTATGTGTCGAAAATCGACACACACAGAGATGGGAAAAAAAATGGAAGCCCCCATAGAGAAGTAAAAGAATGAAAAAAGTAAAACACAAACACACAAATAAATGAAATGTATTTAAATATCAAACTAAAACCAATATTCTATTAAAAAAAAAATAATTCGTGACACATTGCCTTTAAAGGGGCATTGCCATCTTGGGCACAGGACATGTCCGCAACCTCTGTTCATTGTTTGAAAACGGCCCTAGATGTTCGCTTTTCCCATTGAAATCAATGGTCAGGTGTCTGTACCTGCTCGGAGTCCCCCCTTTAAGTAGCCATTTTAAACACTGTATAGTATGTATCTAAGTAGGGGGTTTCCAGGTTTTTTTTATACTTCGGGTCCGTTCCCTAAAAATTAAGTCATCGTGGGATTTCAACCAGCACATTAAAACACGAAATCCCACACTCCTTTCTGATGACTGGCCACGTCCTCGTCTGTACAGATCTAGTTGGGTGTTGACTTTTAATTCATATGTAGATCGGTTCATCAATTATGCTCTTCCATCCTAAAAATACTTCACCCAGTTATCCCAGTTTGTTTTAACTAATGGAACAATCACAGAACAGGTCATCCCGAAGACAAGACGTACTGAAGAAATACCGTTCATATGGTGTCCAGGTGGCGGAACGGACTTGATGGTTCTGCCGCAACTTTTTTGAAAGTACTGCCGTCGTTTCCTGAAGACCTCAGCTCCCCCCCCCCCCCCGCGCAGATACGAAAGTCGCTCCGTCACTACCCCTCGTGCGGTTTATGAAGTGTTGCATTGTACTTATGCCTTTATAGCCTTGGATAATGTGTTTATTTGAACCCCTTTTTCTTCTTTTCAGTTATGCTCCAACCCTTTGACTATGATCCTAATGAGAAAAGCAAGCATAAGTTCATGGTCCAGTCCATGTTTGCGCCGCCAGACATCACCGACATGGAAGCCGTTGTAAGTATCTTTGAGACCATATATAACCTTTTTTATTATGACGCCTGTCCTACAAAACTGAGCCAACTTCCTTTGTATCCAGGCGATCTAACTTTATGGTAGTATCGCCAGACTCCACTTATTGAGCGGCATTTGTTGCCGCATATTTGAGCCCATTACCGAATTATTTGTTTTCTCACTTTTACTTTATGATCATTGTGTCCTTGTTGCAATAAAAATCCGCTCTCCTTGCACTGACTTTCTATTGATCTTGTGGCGGGCTAGTTCTTGCACCGCATCTAATCAGAACAAGCAGAGCTGCAGTGTAGAGCATAGTGCAAGGATAGAACCGCACCCCGAGCTGCCGATTTAAACAGGAGGTGAACTTCTGATAATAGCTGTAAGCTAATGGAGCAGAAATAATAAGCTGTCAACGCTTGGAGAGAATAAATGTCAGATAAGCGGCACCCAAAGGTGTGGTGTATTCTTGATTCTGGACTTCCTTATGAAGCTTCCTGTTTATATATATTTTTTTGTGCAGAGGTATATGGATCGGTAAATATGGTCTGGATGTATAGAAAGGATATATACTTAGGGGCCTATAAAACTTTTTGATACTTTGCAGTGGAAAGACGCTAAGCCAGATGATTTGATGGACTCAAAACTCCGGTGCATGTTTGAGCTGCCGTCTGAGAATGACAAGCCCGTAAGTATCTTTGTGTTTTTGAAGATCACCGAATGCATTTTACTACATGTCGGAGGTGGCGGCCGTTCTGTGCATTTGACCAAAAATTTGGCCTATAGAAACCAATCCAGTTTTCCGCTTTACGCGTTCCGTGGAGGCCTTAGGGCCAGTTCACATGGAGTTTTTTTTGTTGTTTTTTTTTACACGGAAAACGCACCAAAAAACGTCCAAAAATGCCTCCCATTGATTTCGGGCGGAGGCGGTTTTTTCCCGCGAGCGGAAAAAACGGCTCGCAGGGAAAAGGGACATTCCCTATCTTCGGGCATTTACGCCTCTGACCTCCCATTGACATTAATGGGAGGAAGAGAAAGCGTATTTCGTGGCGCTCAATGGCCACGGGCGAAAATCGGCGTGCAGGCAGAGGAAAATCTGCCTCAAAATTCCAAATGGAATTTTGAGGCAGATTTTCCTCCTGCAAAAATCTGTGTGTGAACCCGGCCTTAGGGTAGGAACACACACAGCGTAAACGCTGCAGATTTTCCACCACGGATTTCATTGAGGAAAATCCGCAGCGTATTACAGTAGCAGCAGTGGGGGTGACATGTAAACAAATCTCACCCCCCCACACACATCGGGAAAAATCTGCCGAAAAGCGGTGCGGTTTTTGGCGCCGCAACATGTCAATTTATGCTGCAGAATCGCTTCGCTTCTCTTTTGTGTGTTTTTCTAATTGAATACCCATAGGACGAAAGAAATGATCGGTTTGGTTGCTTCAACAGCTACTCGACCTTCCGTCTGCTCTGGATTTTATACCGATATGTCCCGAAATATTTATTAAAGTGTAGCTGAATGTCTGACAAACTGACATATAGTTTGGATTGGTGGGGGTCCGAGCACGGAGACCCCCACCAATCTCTAGAACGAAGCGGCTGAAGGTCTCGTGTGGGCGCTCAGCTTCTTCGTGTCTGCTCGGCTTTTTCCGGAAATGTATCGGTGTACGGACTCAATAGAAAGTCTATGAGCCCGCACTCCAATACATCGGCTTTCCGGAAAAAGCAGAACAGACACGAAGAAGCTGAGCGCCCACACGAGACCTTCAGCCGCTTCGTTCTAGAGATTGGTGGGGGTCTCCGTGCTCGGCCCCCACCAATCCAAACTTCTGACATGTCAGTTTGTCAAACATTTAGTTACACTTTAATTGTTTAAATGAGCGTCGGATGTTGAAGAATACAGTTTGTATTTGATTCCTCTTCTTTTTCTGTTGCGTTTCAGCATGAAGGTGAAACAAACAAGGTCCTATCTAGCAGTGTAACAAAGACAGAATCCACCTCTATGTTCAAATCCATAAGTTCCAGTCTGGACGACTCCGAGCAGAAGAAAGTGTCAGAAGATAATAAGCGGCTGCAGGCGGAACTCCAGAGACTACGGGAGGACTACAAACTGCTCAAGGTACAGACGACAGAAAAAAAAAAAAATCACGGCTTTATTCCTATGGAGGGAACAGCTTGTAGCATAGAGCTCTTTTTGCTACAATGTCCCTATGACAACACTACCTGTCCTTTTTATTTCGGATCTTCAACCTTGTCATAGGGACACTGTATGGATCTACATCAATGTCCATTGGATGATCTGGATCCACGTAATGGGGTCGATTTTTAAAAGGGTTGTCTTGTCAAAGACACTGGTGGCATATTGCAAGTATATGCCAGCAATGTTGAAAAGGCGAGAGTCTGACTGCTGTGAATCCTGGCGATTGCTGGCAATGGTGCTAGAAAAGCCGACTTTTCTTGACTGACCTTTTTAGGGTCTGTTCATACGGACAAGTAGCTATGTCCTATCTGTAAGTGACGAGATTTTATTGTGCTGAAATTCCCCTTCTTGGCCACTAGGCTGCGCACTGACACACGTCTTTATTTTGACAGGAGGAAGATGGGTTGAGGATGCGAAAACTTCAAGCCTCCAGTAACCCCGTCTCATCCACTAGCCTTGTAAAAGAGGAAGGCTTAAATACCCGGATACTCGCCCTGGCGGTCTTGGTTTTCATTATCGGTGTAATCATAGGGAAAGTGGCCTTGTAGATGACGCATGCTTTAAAGGAAAGGAGAAAAAAAAAATTTACAAAATCATACTGTCGATGGTTTAGCCATATCCAAAAAAAAAAATTACAATTTATCCATGACCAGAGCGAAAAAAAAAAAAAGTACAACATTTCACAGGTCCTGCCTTTAAGTTCCTCCCTAAACACCCCCCCCCCCCCCCACCCCGCTCAGTACTAACATTTTGCTTCTAGGGTCAGATCAATTGTACAGAATGATTCATTAGCAAAGATCATTATTGATTCAATAACCAGAAATCGTCACCTAATTCTTTAACGTCGTCGTACTGTAAAATGTCATTTTAAAGACGATCAAAAAAAACAAACACATTTTTAAACCTCTGGATAAAAGTTTCTGGTTTAACTCTTTTAAGAAAAAAAAAATATGGAAAAAGTGAATTAAATTTCATCACTTGGGTCCAGTGGCGCCATCTTACACCCTGTGGTCAACTCGGTCCCAAGGGAGGGGGAAGGGAAGTGGTAATTTTTTTTTCCTCCAGTCTATGTATACATATATATATATAATATAGTTATACTTGCTGCTCATGAAGAATTACGTCCAAGTGTATAAACCTTCCCGATCCCCCGGGCTGTATCCTCCAATTGGAGCCTGCCTGGATTTGCACAGTCAGTTGCCAGTTCGAGGTTTGGGGGGGCCAGTCAAATGGGGGGGGGGGTTTGGTTAATCCTGTTGCCCTGGCTGTACAGTACAGAGATTTTTTTTTTTTGCAATGGTTATGGGGCGCCCCCTCTGATGACCCATATGTACAGAAGTTGCTTGTTGTATCAGGTATTGGCTCGTAATAACAGGGACGGGGTGCTCTGGCGTAGCAGTGAACATGGGGTGCTTGAGAATAGTTTTTGGAATAGGGACCAAACAGGAGACCATCATATAGTATTTTATGTACGGTAGGGTGAAGTCGCCTCTACCCTCCCCCATAATAAAGCCATTTTACAGTGTTTCCCCCGCATCACCCTCCAGTGTTTAGGTGATCTGTTGATGTGGATAAAAACACGTTTATGTCAGTGCGTGCGTAAAACCCGCACACGTTTCAGTATATAGTTTGGAGTTCATTGTCTCTATCTGTGGGGGTCTTTTGTGTGTTACTTCTGTGTGGTTAAACAAAAAAAATGTTGCCTATGAACATCTTAATACATTGGGTCTTGTTGAACATTTAGCGTCCCCCCCCCCCCCCACACTCTTTCCCCTCCTCCGTTCCTGTTTAGGTATAAAAAAAAAAAGTGGGATAAAATGAAATCAAACCCCATTAGGTGTCCCTGCTGTAAATTAAATCTTTCAAAAATATCTCCGTTTGTGTTTTTTTATTTTGCATTTTATTTTTATTTTTTTGGTGAGATTAATCTGTTTTCCATCTAAATTTATTTGTAGAAAAAAGGGATTAATACAGTTAAAATTAACGTGTGCTTTTCGTCCCCATTCAGACTTGTTTGGGATTGAGCTGCAATACCAGTGAGAACCCATAGACAAGAGTGGCGCTGTTTGAGGGCAAAAAGCAGACTCGATTTCTAATCTCATACAATTCCTTTTACGTTTCTTTTCCCGCTTGGACAGCCCGGTGACAAACTGGTTGCTAAGGATACAATATCCAAGGTCCGGTTCAGACCTTTTCCCCTTTATGACTCTGTTGAACCAAGCTTAAAGAGGTCGTTTTTTTGTGTTTTTGTTTTCTTAAAAGTAATATACTTTCCCTTAATTTCTACGGCCTCCTGATTCCAGCACTGTCACCCCTCCCCGGGCGGGGAATAAGAGAAGGAATGTGATTTTAAAAAAACAAAAAACCGTGACGGGTCCCCTTTAAATCTGTCTTCGATTAATCGGGTCTGAATTGTATCACTTGATACTTGAGTCTATGGAAGGATCTGTGAAAATGGAAGAAAATCGGACATGTACTATTTTTTCAACGGACCCTTCACACGGTCTGTTGAAACAACGGTCGTGTGAACGGCCCCATTGAAATACAGGAGTCCGTGTGACGGCTGTTGTTTTAACGGATGTATGCTACGGTCATCTGAATTCGGCCTTATGCTGATCATTCTCCTTTAAGTTTTTTCCCCTGGCCCCATGGGAATACTAGTTTTCTAGACCAGATTTAATAGAAATCCCAGGTGACCAGTTACAAGAAAAGCTTATATGACAATCTTATAGGATTTCCGAATAGATAAATTAAACATTATCCAGTATCCATAGCAACCAGTCTAATTCACTTTACTTCGCGCTGTGCTGACAGCAGAGAACGGGAAAGGTTTGGTATCAGACATGCCGTTTCCCATCACAGATTGCATTATTAATTCGATTTTACTAAAAATAAGTTCTGGAGGTGGAGAACCCCTTTCAACAATTTGTTTAATGTTGTCTGATCCTATGTATGGTCGCTTCCCCAAATTCTTTCTAATTTTGTTGTAAAAGAAGCCGCAAATGTCAAGGATTCGATCATAAGGGGTAGAAGAGATTAAATACATTAGAAGTCCTGTATTAAAGGGCCAGTATTGTATATAGATTGTTTTGAGGGGGGCCTTGCATAGTCAGAAAAAAAATTTTACACATAAATTAAAAGTAATCTCTATTTTAGGACAATGTTTAACTGTTAAAATCTACATTAAGATTTGAGTAACTTTATAAATACTTTCCTTACGTTATTTTGTACTAATTTTGAGCTATGTGTCGTTTTCTTCTCTATTCACACCCAAAGTGAAAGTAAAATCTCTTCCGGTTCCTCCTTGGTGTTTGTCAGCTCTGCACACAGTCATGTGACTTAACCTGTCATCTGAGCTCCCACAATGCACTGCTCTGTTCCAAGCAGAACTTGAAATGTGGCCTGGTGTCTAAACGGAGAATAAAATCTTGTCTAATTAAAAAGCAGAGCAAGATAAATAGAGCAAAGTATTTACAAAGATATTCAACATTTTATGTAGATTTAGTCTGGGCAATGTTATAAATATGTTGTGAAAAGAGGAATATTCCTTTAAGAAATCTCTGATCACTTCTAATGTGTCTGAATGTCAATCAGATGAGTTTTTCATATCAGATCAAATTGTATTTCACTGTTAAAGGACCACTCCACCTAAGGAGACAAGGTGGCTTGTGTTACAGCGGCAGTCTGATAACTTGCGGTGGTCCTTGTCAGCCCGTCTTGTCCTCCTGATTACCCTCCCTAAGCCAGTTCATAGAGATGAAAGATTTATTTTCCACGGCGATTATTAAATTACAGTAATTTTCATCAATGGTAATAAAATCTGTTTGTAAATTGTTGGTCCTTTAAGTGGCCAGTATTACATCATTTCTGAATTACATTTGGACTGGGGTCAAAGGATAAATTAAAGGGGTTGTCTGAGATTAGCGTTTCCCAGAACAGCGCCGCTCCTGGTTATAGGCGGTGTTTGGTATTGCAGTTTAGCCCCATTCATTTGAGCTGCAATACCAAACACAACCTATGAGTAAAAGTGGCGCTGTTTCTGGTGGGGTGGAAGAGCAGACCATTTTTTTTAAAATCTGGGATAACCCCTTTAAATGATCTGCTCATGTACCCCCTCCCCCTCCTGGGTCTACCTGTGGTGTTCATCACCAATAAAATGGCCACCTCCTTCCAGCTGTGTAAAGCACATTTCCACGTAGGCTGATGACGTTACAATTCTCGTGTCGTTCCTCCATAGGAAACAATGGTTCTTGTTTGTAGTCTCCGCTACAAGTGCTCTGTGTGTTGCTACACTTTTATCACAAGACTATTAGAGTTGTCCATGTTCGGAGTGGAAATATTAAAAATTAAGATATTAACCTGTCCCTTGTCGCAAATATGTCCGTGTTCCTGGAATGAGTGCACAAAAAAACAAAACAATTCCTATAATCCGGCATGAATGGGACCACGTGGGTGCCAGATTATCAGATGTCCTGGTTTATAAAACGATCATATATAAGTATATAAACGGCATTTATAACCGTAGAGATCCTCCTACGATACCTTCTGGGTCTCTACAATCTCCGCAGGATTGTCAATCAAATTATTAGATTGTTGGGTGCCGGATTAGAGGAATAACTGTGTTATATAATATGCAATTTCTCTGGGAGATCAGATCGTTTTATCCTCATTGCTTATGTAGGACCAGCATTTCATTTATTCACACACTCACATTTTCTTTCGTTCACTCGGCCGTGCCAGCAAACACGCACTATGGGAGCACGGTCCGTAAAAAGCATAAGGTAGGACATGTCCTGGCTTTTGCGGAGGCTTTCTACGGCACGGACGCCTTCCCGTAAATATATATGGAAGGTGTCTGTGGTCAATAAATTGAATCGGTCCGCAATTGCGGAAGAATTCTACAGTCATGTACATGGAGCCGCACTCGCTCTTACTCTCTCTTTCATGCACTCGCTCTTACTCTCTTTCATGCACTCGCTCTCACTCTCTCTTTCATGCACTCGCTCTCACTCTCTCTTTCATGCACTCGCTCTCACTCTCTTTCATGCACTCGCTCTCACTCTCTCTTTCATGCACTCGCTCTCACTCTCTCTTTCATGCACTCGCTCTCACTCTCTCTTTCATGCACTCGCTCTCACTCTCTTTCATGCACTCGCTCTCACTCTCTCTTTCATGCACTCGCTCTCACTCTCTCTTTCATGCACTCGCTCTCACTCTCTCTTTCATGCACTCGCTCTCACTCTCTCTTTCATGCACTCGCTCTCACTCTCTCTTTCATGCACTCGCTCTCACTCTCTCTTTCATGCACTCGCTCTCACTCTCTCTTTCATGCACTCGCTCTCACTCTCTCTTTCATGCACTCGCTCTCACTCTCTCTTTCATGCACTCGCTCTCACTCTCTCTTTCATGCACTCGCTCTCACTCTCTCTTTCATGCACTCGCTCTTAAAGCGGATTTACACGAACGCGATATACGTCCGTGCCACCTGCGTGTTTTTCACACGTGTCGCCCGGACCTATACAAGTCTATGGAGCAGTGCAGACTGTCCGTGATTTTTGCGCAGCGATAGTCTGCTGCCTAAAACTTACGACAGGTCCTATATTTCTGTGTTTTCGCGCATCACACACCAATTGAAGTCAATGGGTGTGTGAAAATCACGCACACCACATGGAAGCACTTCCGTGGGACGTGTGTTATTCGCGCAATAGCTGTCAAAAGTATGTTTGGAAACAAAAGCACCACGTGCTTTTCTGTTTACAAACATCCCAACGGAGTATCATAATGATGGCGGCTGCGCGAAAATCATGCAGCCGCATATCCTATGTGATGACACACGGAGCTGTTAAGTGCCTTTTGCGCACGCAAAACGCTGCGTTTTTGGTGTGCACAAAAACGCACACGCTCGTGTAAATCCGCCATTACTCTCTTTCATGCACTCGCTCCCTACTCTCTCTTTCATGCACTCGCTCACTACTCTCTCTTTCATGCACTCGCTCACTACTCTCTCTTTCATGCACTCGCTCCCTACTCTCTTTCATGCACTCGCTCCCTACTCTTTCATGCACTCGCTCCCTACTCTTTCATGCACTCGCTCCCTACTCTTTCATGCACTCGCTCCCTACTCTTTCATGCACTCGCTCCCTACTCTTTCATGCACTCGCTCCCTGCTCTCTCTTTCATGTACTCGCTCCCTACTCTCTTTCATGCACTCGCTCCCTGCTCTCTCTTTCATGTACTCGCTCCCTACTCTCTTTCATGCACTCGCTCCCTACTCTCTCTCTCTCTCTCTCTCTCATGCACTCGCTCCCTACTCTCGCTCTCTCTCTCTCTCTCTCTCATGCACTCGCTCCCTTCTCTCTCTCTCATGCACTCGCTCCCTTCTCTCTCTCTCATGCACTCGCTCCCTACTCTCTCTCTCATGCACTCGCTCCCTACTCTCTCTCTCATGCACTCGCTCCCTACTCTCTCTCTCTCTCATGCACTCGCTCCCTACTCTCTCTCTCTCTCATGCACTCGCTCCCTACTCTCTCTCTCATATGCACTCGCTCCCTACTCTCTCTCTCATGCACTCGCTCCCTACTCTCTCTCATGCACTCGCTCCCTACTCTCTCTCATGCACTCGCTCCCTACTCTTTCATGCACTCTCTCCCTACTCTCTCTCTCTCATGCACTCGCTCCCTGCTCTCGCTCGCTCTCTCTCTCATGCACTCGCTCCCTACTCTCTCTCTCTCTCTCATGCACTCGCTCCCTACTCTCTCTCTCTCTCATGCACTCGCTCCCTACTCTCTCTCTCTCATGCACTCGCTCCCTACTCTCTCTCTCATGCACTCGCTCCCTACTCTCTCTCTCTCTCATGCACTCGCTCCCTACTCTCTCTCTCTCTCATGCACTCGCTCCCTACTCTCTCTCTCTCTCTCTCTCATGCACTCGCTCCCTACTCTCTCTCTCTCTCATGCACTCGCTCCCTACTCTCTCTCTCTCTCTCATGCACTCGCTCCCTACTCTCTCTCTCATGCACTCGCTCCCTTCTCTCTCTCTCATGCACTCGCTCCCTTCTCTCTCTCTCATGCACTCGCTCCCTTCTCTCTCTCTCATGCACTCGCTCCCTTCTCTCTCTCTCTCATGCACTCGCTCCCTTCTCTCTCTCTCTCATGCACTCGCTCCCTTCTCTCTCTCTCTCATGCACTCGCTCCCTTCTCTCTCTCTCTCATGCACTCGCTCCCTTCTCTCTCTCTCTCATGCACTCGCTCCCTACTCTCTCTCTCATGCACTCGCTCCCTACTCTCTCTCTCTCATGCACTCGCTCCCTACTCTCTCTCTCTCATGCACTCGCTCCCTACTCTCTCTCTCTCTCTCACTCTCTCTCATGCACTTGCTCCCTACTCTCTCTCTCTCATGCACTCGCTCCCTACTCTCTCTCTCTCATGCACTCGCTCCCTACTCTCTCTCTCTCACTCTCTCTCATGCACTCGCTCCCTACTCTCTCTCTCTCATGCACTCGCTCCCTACTCTCTCTCTCTCACTCTCTCTCATGCACTCGCTCCCTACTCTCTCTCTCATGCACTCGCTCCCTACTCTCTCTCTCATGCACTCGCTCCCTACTCTCTCTCTCTCATGCACTCGCTCCCTACTCTCTCTCTCTCATGCACTCGCTCCCTACTCTCTCTCTCTCTCTCATGCACTCGCTCCCTACTCTCTCATGCACTCGCTCCCTACTCTCTCTCTCTCTCTCTCATGCACTCGTTCCCTACTCTCTCTCTCATGCACTCGCTCCCTACTCTCTCTCTCTCTCATGCACTCGCTCACTACTCTCTCTCTCTCTCATGCACTCGCTCACTACTCTCTCTCTCTCTCTCATGCACTCGCTCACTACTCTCTCTCTCATGCACTCGCTCCCTACTCTCTCTCTCTCTCTCTCTCTCTCTCATGCACTCGCTCCCTACTCTCTCTCTCTCATGCACTCGCTCCCTACTCTCTCTCTCTCTCTCTCTCATGCACTCGCTCCCTACTCTCTCTCTCTCTCATGCACTCGCTCACTACTCTCTCTCTCTCATATGCACTCGCTCACTACTCTCTCTCTCTCTCATATGCACTCGCTCCCTTCTCTCTCTCTCTCTCATGCACTCGCTCCCTTCTCTCTCTCTCTCTCATGCACTCGCTCCCTACTCTCTCTCTCTCTCTCATATGCACTCACTCCCTACATGTAGCGGAATTATTGTGTATTTTCGGTCTGGAATTGCAGATGGAAAATACGCAGCAGAATACAGTAGCAGTAAAGCGGGTGAGATTAAATAAATCTCATCCACACACTAAAATTTCCGAGCAGAAATTGACCGGCGGTGCTTGTTTTTCGTAGCGCAGCGTGTTAATTCTTGCTGTGGACAGAATGGCTGCGTCTTCCAGAGGAGGTGCCACCATCTCCCAGCATTGAGAAAACGCAGTGAAATCCGCATAAGTGTTCTGCAGCAACTTCTTTACGTGTGGGCAAGCACCTAACACTTTCTCCTATGCCCTCGCTCTCACTGGTGCAACATTGTAGGAGGGCCATTGGTTTATCAATATGTTTGTGGAGTTCGGGAGGAAACAGGAGAACATGGAGGAAACCTACCCGAGCACCGTGAGGATATACGTGCTCCATGCTAATTTGGTTTGTGGTCCAGGTCCCTGGTGCGCCCCATCCTGCAAATCTTCCTGAGAAATTATGTTTACCGCAGGGCCTGAACTTGTATTAAGTATCTTGGTGTTGTTAATGTTCAGGACTCAAAAATTGAGATCTACATGAATAAAGTCCCTGTTCTGAACTGGTATCTACTGTTCTGCTACTGCAGAAGAAATAGGTATATGTGTTATTACACCTCCAATAGTCTTTATTGTAGGCCAAATGGCCTTATTTCTATGGTGGATGGAGATAAGTGTTCAACACACATCTCTGGTGCCACTTATCTCAAGGGACTAAGGGTAAAAATGCAAGCTGTCCCCATTTATGTATAGAAATATTCCTGGAGATCCTCAGCCCTGGACATATGGAAATTAAGCTAGAATTAAGCTTGAAGGTGACTTGATTGTTTTTGTAGTGTAAGCTGTTTTAATGTTATTTCTGCACAGTTAAGTGAAACTTTACGAGAAGAGCTTCTCTACTTGTTTCTCCTATGACAACACATCCTGTCCCTGTGCTCTAACTGCTCAGTGTTGTCATATGGACCACACTGCTTTATAACAATCAGGGTGGGGTGGGGCTTGCTGGATTCTGATTGGGTGAGGCCCGGTGTTCCTATGACAACACTGCCTGGGAACAGGGACAATTTAGTGATGTGTGGGAAAAATAGTAATGATCCAAGATAATTTCTTAATGAATTGTTCTCATCCCCTCTCAGTGGTCCGCTGGAAAAATGGGGAATTAAACCTGTGTGCTTTATTTAGAGGACTCCAAACCGGATCTTCACTGTGACAACAGAAATTCATTCAGTTTTTTTGCTGCTAAAAATAAAAGCAACAGTGCCTATAAAATACCGGCCCGATAGTTCCTGTCATTTGTCAGGACGGCTTATTGAATCACAGAGCTGATTGGTTGCTATGGATTTTTCCTGCTCACCACTTTTTTTTTAAAATAAATATTCCCCACCTTTTGAGCTTCTTATATAATGTACCCAGGTCACCTTGGTCCATAGAAATTCTAAGCAGGACCTGGATCCTTGGGGGCCTATAGTCTCCCAAACCATGGATCCCTACGGTGCTGTAAACTTGGTTCAATAGAATTGCAGGGAGTCTCGGTTTTAGTCTCTGCACACTGGGGTCCAGAATATCAAAACCACGGCTCGTACCGGTTATATACTATTCTAGCCATACCGCCACCTTAAAGGGAAGGTGTCATGATTTATTTTTTTTATTTTATAATATTGCTTTTAGTGTCATATTAAAATAAATTGTATTTATTTGTGTTCTCGTGTTCTACTTTTTTCTTTCTTTTACTTCTCTATGGGGGCTGCCATTTTTTTTTTCATCTCTGTATGTGTCGATTAACAACACATACAGTGATGGAATACGGCACATACATCCCCATAGAGAATGCGAACGGGAGCCGTTCCATTCACTGCAGTGTACGCCGTCTGTGTGGGAACGGCGAATGTGCCGCTCCCACACAGACCAAAACGAAGCTCGTTAGCAGAGCGAAATCCGGCGCCATTTTCATGTGGACCGGCCATATGTTCAAGGAAGCGAAGGCGCAAGGAATAGGAGCGGCGGCAGGAGCAGGTAAGTTATGTTTGTGTATGTGATGTGTGTATTATGTTCGTGTTATACGGTCTGCTGAGCACTGTATCTAATCCTCCTACACTGTGCATTCGCTCAAAAAATGGTGACACACCGTGTAGGAGGTTTAAAGATTCAACCCCTGCCTTCTCCTGGCACTAGCCAGAATAAGGGAGGGGGGATTGTGTGAGGACACTAGAGCGAATGTCTACCCCAAATTTGCAGCATAAACAATGAGGTTGCTTTACCACATTGACCATGCTGCAATTTTGGGAACTGCTCCCTCTAGTGACCAGCACATGGAAATGTTATAAATTAGAATCTAATTTATAACATTTCCTGACTTGTGAAAAAAATTAAAATTAAAACCAATCTTTAATCACTCAAATAATGAATGTTTAACAAAGAAAAAGAAAAATTTCTAGCAACAAATTCCGCCTTAAAGGGTAACAATGTTTGATGAATTTCTGACATGTCAGAAGTTTTGATTGGTGGGTGTCTGAGCACTGAGACCGCCACCGATCACTAAAACAAAGCAGCAGAAGTGCTCGTGTGAGCGCTGAGCCGCTTCGTTTGCTCGGCTTTTTCCAGAAATCAATGTATCGGAGTACGGACTCAATAGAAAGTCTATGAGCCCGTACTCCGTGTCTGTTTGGCTTTTTCCGGAAAGCTGATGTATTGAACTGGCTGAGCGCTTCCACTCCTCGTTTTAGCCATTGGTGGGGGTCTCCGTGCTCGGACCCCCACCAATCCAAACTTCTGACATGTCACAAGTTTGTCAAACGTTTAGTTACCCTTTAACAAACTCGTTCTGTATGCACATACTGTTATAGTCTCATCTATATCGTGCTCTGTGTTTTGTGCTCCTCCATTCTTTTCAGCACAAGTTTTCCCTCTACCTTGGTATACAGTATACGCCTGTTAAAGACAGTACCTATTTACAGCCTGCAGATGGCACTGTTGCTTTGGGAATTTCTTTATTTGCTTCCAGAGACATCAAAGATGGAATCTGCAGATTTGAAAGACTGTAAAAAAAATAAATGTATGTGACTATCATGACATGTCGCTCTTCATGGCAAGAAATATAGTCCTGGTTATCACGGATTTTCAGCCGCTACTGATCCAGCCTGCAGTTGTGGTATGAGATTTGATGGTATGGTCAAAAGATGATGTTTTTTTTTTGGATGCTTCTATGGGATGTAGAAGACAGCAAGGTGCTACATTGTAACGAAACACAGTCCTGGCTCACCACTATTGTCTGAAAATAGGCAGGCTAATGTAAGGTTTTAATAAAATTCCTTTAATCTGGCGTTACTGGGGTCTAAGGCATGCCACATTATCAAGTATTCCAGATTATTAGACAGCCATAGAAAAGTATATCAAATTTATTTTGGATTTGAAGACAGCCCACCATAAAACATCAATACAAGTTATTGCACAATTAATTTGGGGAGTTCCATAATTTTATGCTCAGTCTCCTAATATTCAAGATTAGTTTGCGGCTCTGGGCTAGTGACAAGTGCTGTCTCACGGAATTATCGGATTAATATCACACGCTAAACAGAAAACAGCTTTAAAATACGGAGCGGTTTTCAAGGGAAAGCAGCCTCTGATTTTCAGACGTTTTTGAAACCCAATGTTTTTTTGCGACCGTTTTTGGAGTCGTTTTTCGATTGACGATGAAAAACGGCTCAGGAAGTGACATGCACTTCTTTTTACGGGGCGTTTTTTTTCCGCGCTGGTTTTTTCAAAAGGCTGCGTAAAAAAAAACGCCCCGTCAGAATGAAACACCATTTTTCCCATTGAAATCAAAGGGCAACGGTTTGGAGGCGTTCAGCTTCTGTATTTTCAGCCGTTTTTCGAAGCGTTTGACCCGAAAAACGTCTGAAAATAAAACGTGTGAACATACGCAAAGGGTAACTGACGTGTCATAGAAGTTTTTTGATCGTTTAGTTACCCTGTATAGGAATTTCAGAATAAATATATATATATTTGTACACAATTCCTAGATCGTGCAACGGCCATAGTCGTTCTTAACGCAGATTAACGTTTCATGTTCATGGCGTGTGTGAGATAAATAATTAAAGGGGATGTCTAGTTTAGAAAGACCAATTTCATATACCGTATTAAGGAATTCTGAGTTAAGAGGTAGTCCTGTGTGCAGGATCCTTCTCTCGAGTAGTTACAAAAAGTCTCTTGTTCTGGGGGACCTGTCCTGTATTACAAAGACAACTCAATGATTTGAATGGGCACTGTGTAATGCTCAGTTTGCCCTGCGGTGGCACTGCAGGGAAACTGAACACTTATTGCCAGGTCTCTCTACCGATTACAGCTGATCGTCCCAGCAGGGGGATACTTTGTGATCAGTTTATTGCCAAGGGACCTTTCTAACAAGCTGACAACCCCTTTGATACCGTGTCAGATGACGCATGCCATGTTGGATTCATAGATGTGAAATTGGAAGCATAGGAAGGTTCAGTAGGGTCCTATAGAAAGCCATATGATAAATCCATACAAACTTTGTCAGGAGCCCTAATACAGTCACAAGCATTAGACCTTACACCACTAAATATGTCGTAGGTGGAGAAAGAAGGTCAGATGAGACGCCATTCCCACCAGTCATAGGAATATCGCTTGTGTCCAGTTTATTTATAGGAGTGGTGTTCCCTTACAGGACATGAAAACCCCATTTGCACCATGTATTTCACCTGTAAGATGCCCGGTCATTTTTTTCAGAGGAAGTGCAGGGTTAATTTAAAAAAAAAATGTGACTGTGCCCCCCTCCCCCACAGTGCATGGTCTGTCCATTTGGTTCAATGTAGCCCATTATCTCCATAAGAACATCTGCAGAGGAAAACCTCCAGCCTCAAAAGTTTTTTTGGGAAAAAAAAAGCCCTATATCTTTTCAGCAAGTGCATTAGCTAGAGAGAATACTATGTACAATATCTTTTAACAAAACAAACAAAGCAGAACCTCAAGATGTATTTTTTGTTATCTTTTTAGTCGAGTACAAGATTGTCCCAGCTCCGAGAACTGCACCTGAGAAAACAGCCGGCGTGGATCAGTTTGGCCTTAAAATATGTAATATAATAAACATTAGCAGAGCCCAAAACTTTGGTTGGGGTAAGGGTGCAATGTTCGAGGCAAAATCCGTAGATTGATGTCGCTTAGACGGTTTGGTCGGCTCAGCAGAACACTGGATCAGGGGGGGCTGATAGGACGTTGGCCGCTTGTTGGGTGTTGATGGGCTGGAGCCATCTGTCGGCCTTTCACCCATATATAAGAGATGTCTCCCATGGTGGTCTTGTTCAGTCTTAAATAGCTCATATTCGGTGTGGGGGAGCCGGATACCCAGCACGTTACAGCCCCCCGTCATTGTAATGTCTTGTTCCTCCCCTATAGCCCATGATCCCATAGCGCCACAACGCCCGGGCTGTGATGCATTCAGCATCCGTAGGATGGCATGGTTCAATGGTGTAACCCATACTTGGCTTACAGTAAACGCCAGCTCTGTGCCGCCTTTCACTCGCTTGGAGGGCACACCTTTGGTATAATGTCCTGCAGCTCGGAGTGTAAACGTGCGCTGTTTGCAGAGTGGATCGGCATAATGGTAGTAGAATCCTTCCCAGGTACGGTTCTCTTCATGGAACGTCAGGTAGCGGGTGAGAAAGAGCACAGCTGGGCGAACCTCACATTGGCTGCTCACCCATTTGCCACCGAGATGGGCTGGAGGTTGTGTAATACCGGGCAGGATCGGTGGGTGGTGTTCATCGGAGTTGTAGATTAAGCCGCACGCGTGACATGGGTGGGCATGATGCTGCAAAGAAAGGCGTGAGAGTGAATAGTAGTGGTAGGACAATGCAAAGAAATAAAACAAATACTTAAAGGGCAATTCCACTTTGATATTTTCTGACTTGTCATAGAGAAGGTCCGTAGGTTCTGAGGGGGGGTCACAATCCTGAGTCTTGAGTTATGACAGGTCAGAAGATAAATAAAGGTGAAAGTCTCCTTTAAGAGAGTGCTTGTGACAATGACGAATGACGCTAGAAAATATTTTGTGGGCGTTGGGGTTACCCGGTGTACTCTGATTATTGAGACGGGTAATGCAGCTTGCATTGATCATTGTGAGAGTCTCTCCTACCTGCGCTGGCAGATGGGGGTTATAGGTCAGCCATGGTTGACATACATTCTTTTGAGGTCGCTGTTGTTTTTAGTAATAATGGTGTCCTAATGAAGACTCTCTGTACCAGGCTCCGTACAACCATCACTAGGACTTCTAGGATATTTATATAAAGGGGTCTTTGGGTTACTGCTCCTCTGTTGCATGGGCCAGGGCTGAGGCATGACAAACCAGATACCTATCGCATTCAGTCACGTCTACCAAAAAAATCCCAGTTCACCCCTGCCAATATTTGGTAATGGGAACCTGAAGTTTCTTTTAATTTGACCCAACGTTAGCTACTCTGGTTCTGTTATACTGATCCATAGTTACAGCCTATATTATGCTCCAGAGCAGCATCCACAATTCTGCATTTCTTGCGGTCTGCTTACAGTTGGTTCTGGTGATTTGCATTCTTGGAAGCATCTTTCGTACACCAGGCAATGTATAGTAATCTTTTTTAAGGAAGATCTAATGCAGTGGGGCATTATAGGAGCTCTGCTAAATTGTTAGGGGTGTGTCTGATGACAAGCTTGTTGCCAATAACCAGCAGAATTGTGAATTCCGCTCTGGACTATAAAAGAGGCTGTGTCTAAAAATGAACATACCTTTTAAAGAGGGAAGAGGACATAAGCACCAGTGGGAAAGACCAACATCTAGCCTAAGGCATAAGCTGGGATACAAGCAACCTGTAGATCTCTGTCTGTGGTGCGCTCCAGTTTCATGTCATTGGAGTGGTTGATACATTGGCTACTGTAGTCTTGCATTTGGCGATACTCACCAGGGCACTATGCAATGGCTGCTGGTATCCATTTGGTCGGTAATGGATCCTCTCTGACATCTCTGTATTAATATCTCCCAGAAAGAGCTTCTCCACCAGTCCTCCCCTCTCCTGGGAGATGTATTGTTTCTCCAGTCTCACCAGACTCAGTTCATGCATAGTAAAGTTGAGCGCAACCGTGCAGTCTCTATCAGCCTTGGCACTGAGGAGCTCATATAGTCTTCCTGGAGCCCAGGTTCTACCAGTAGATACAAAACCCACACAGGTCCTGTTCATCTGGGTTCTGATACTACTCATTGCCTCCTGGGTGTAGAATACAATCCCCATTTTGTGCAAATTATAATCTGCCTCTGTAGCCCCCCTAGTTATCCATGAGGCCTGGCGAAGGCGAATTTTTCCCTTGATCACAAGAGAGTACAAGGGCCGTTGGCACTGAGGGTCCGAGTAGTAGAACTGGAGGGCCTTGAACAGTCGATTTGGGTAGAAAGTGTAGGATCTTGTGAGGAACTCCGGTCCGGGTCGAACTTCACATCTAAGGGGTGAGATAAAGTGTAATTAATTCTATGCATAACCAACAATTTCAGTATTGTACTGATCCTGAGTTACATCCTGTATTATACTCCAGAGCTGCACTCACTATTCTATTCTGCTGGTGGAGTCACTGTGTACATACATTACATTACTTATCTTATACTGTTCTTGAGTTACATTCTGTATACAGAGCTACACTCGCTATTGTGCTGTGTACATACATTACCTATCTTGTACTGATTCTGAGTTTCATCCTGTATTATACTCCAGAGCTGCACTCACGATTCTGCTGTGCACATACATTACATATCTTGTAGTGATCCTGAGTTTTATAATCCAGAGCTGCATTCACAATTTTGCAAGCTTCAGAGCTCAATTTTCACAGAATTCTTTGCTGTTTTAATGTTTATGAAGCACTTCCTTTAGTGATTTGCATTCCGGGAAGTACAGTCTTTACACTAGACAATGAATAGTAATCTGATTTTGGAAGAACTGAATTGCATTATAGGAGCTCAGCTAAGCTTTTAGCGGTTCTTTCTGACAACAACCTAGTTGCCTGTTTCCAATAACATCCAGCAGAATTCAGAGTGCAGCTCTGGAGTAGAATACAGACTGTAATTCAGGATCAGTACAAGATAAGTAATGTAATGTATGTACACAGTGACTCAACCTTTTTCATGTAGATTAGTTCTATATATATATAAAATGTAAAATAATCCTAAAAGTGTGATCAGTAGTGGTTCAACATCAATTCAGGGGATCCCGTTTCCTGCGGTGGTGTGGCTACTTATTTGCAACCACTACTAATTGGTGTGAATGCGGTTAATGGGTTGTCCTCTTTGCACGGTCCCTTTTTGTTAGAAGTGTATGCCCAACAATCATCTGTGATCTGTGGGAGAAGCTGACATCAAATGTTTAATATCCCTACAGCGCCACCACAGGACAAATGAATTATTACACAGGTTACATTTAAAATAAATGGACTGTTTGTGTAACGCATGGATGTGCTGGGTTCTCCAAAGATAGCGAGACTCGTTGTAGCTGCTTTCCACTCTGGCTAAAAGATAAGGGTCCTGAACAGGGGACCCCCTCTATTAACTCAGGCTTCCCTAACAGGATTTGAAAATGGGTTTTCTAAACCAGACGACCCCTTAAGAAAACTTTGGCGTGATTTTGCTAATTTAAAAGGACATTAGTAACATAACACACTATTCTCTCACCCTGTGGAAATCCAATGACCTTCTATATTAGGTGGCAATACAGAGGAAATACGGGCTCCATCCTGTAGGTGGCGCAGTTGGTACTGACATTCAGGCTCCCAGTTCGGTTTTCCAGGACCAGGGAAGTGATCAGAAGGGACTGGTACATCCCACAGTTTATCCCCATAGACCAGGGCTGAAAATAACAATAACACATGTCAAATATATTAAATCCTTATCCCTTGGCAGATAACCAAGTGAACACAGAGAGAGCAGTTTTTTTTTTTTATTATTTAGACCTCGAACGTGTTTAGTTATAGATTTATATGACTATTTGAATACAGATGTAGCAGAGCTGAATTTGTCACTTCATTCTTTAATGCTCAGCATGAACGCAAGCAATAGTTCTAGGAGTGTTCATTTACATAAATTGTCCCAGGGTAGCACCTGGTTAGGGTATGTTCACACAGGGTGGATACATACACACCGCATATACGCCCTGGTCGCCGCAAGGAATTCCGGCCCAAAAAAAATGCACAAAGTTGGGGTGCAGCTTTTCGCCCAGGAATGTCCGCTGCGGAATGACGTTTCATCCCATGTGACCGCTGCAGCGGTCACATGAGACGTAACATCTTCCCAGGAGGCCCTTTTGGACAAAGCAGCACAGAATTCTGGGTAAGTATAAGACTTATTTATTTTTTGTTGGAGTTACAATTTTTGCATTGAATTCAATGGGGAAAATCCGCACCAAAATAGCAACGATTACACAAATACTATTGACATGCTATGGAGTAAAAAAACGCACCGCAAGTCAATTTCTGAGCATTTTTTTCCGCTCATTTACGCAGAGTGTGGATGAAATTTGTTCAAATGTTATCCACACTGCTGCTACTGTATTACGCTGCGGATTTTCCACAAAAAAATATGTTGCGGAAAATCCACAGTGTTTACGCTATGTGTGAACCCGGCCTTAAAGTGAAGCCCCTGCTTTGCCATATTATATGGTTATTAAGGCTCTGTTCATACCTGCATGCTGACTGTCGTACAACGGATATCAGCGACGCCTGAGGGACACAATTCAGTTACAATGGGATCTGTCAGGTTCCGTCAAGGTGTCCGTCGTTTAGATAGCGCAAAATTCAGCGCTAATGTTCCCGTCATATTTCTGCAACGGAACCTCCACCGCAGCTTCAAACACAATCTAATGAAATCGTTCCCTCGTACGATCGGGCTGATGGGAATTTCTGGGGTTTTGCCATGCAGACCCATTAGCATTTGTCAATGCTTTGCACGTAGGCGCTGTTGAAATATGCGTTGTGGTATACGTTTATAATGGAAGCCGCAACGCAGTGCTGGATCCCTCGTCCCACAGATACCATCGGCGATGGATGGACCATTGACTTATAGCTGCGCTATTCTTTCCATCAAATCGAATGGGCTTTGGTACGGCGCCTCCGCCGCAAATGCGAGCAGAGCCTTAGCTGTTCTTGTGGGGAATTGCTATTTATGCGTTCCCTTCTATATACTTTATACACACACACACATATATATATATATATATATATATACATACATACACACACACACACACACACACACACACACACACACACACACACACACACACGAGTTTCTCTACTGCCGCAGACTTTTCCATGAAGAGTGAGAGTAAAGTACGTGCAATAATTCATCTGTAATAAGATCTGTGTTTTTACAACGAGGTCCAGAACTATTCGTTATTCCTACTCATCCTCAAAGAAAGTGAATCCCACAGCACTGGGTAGAAGCTCTTCCCTCCGACAGTCCTCGCTGCTGTGTATCCTGTACACCATATGGCAGCTACAGTTGTCTGGAGGCTGTGAGACAGGATGGCACCCTGTTAAACCACACCGAGACACCCTAATCCTCTGCCAATCTCCGGGAGTACAGTGTTACCTTATCACACAACTGCATGACCATGGGATTGCAGCCTTCGTTTCATCTATATCCTTATCATTTCTCTTAACTCCTGAGTGGCCATAAATCCCAACTTAAGGCCCTATTACATCAGCCGGTGCAGCGAGCGCCGATCAACGAGACATCATTGATCGGCGCTCGTTTGCTCCTGTCACACGGAGCTATGGACGGGTATGAGCTGTCGTCCCCATACATTATTATCATGTCGGCAGGGCGTCTCCCTGTGTATACACCAAGATGCGCTGCCAACACGATCATATTTTCCTTTTTTTAAAACGATACGACCAGAAGATGATGCAGCGTTTGCTCGTTCATCTGCTGATCGCTGCCGTTTACACAGGGCACTTATCGGCAACGAGAGTTATATGAAGGCTCGTCTGCCTGATAATCGCCGAGTGTAAAACCCCCTTAACCCATTCCCATAAAACACACAGAGACATTGGGTTGGATAAATTTGGCCACAGCAGCCATTTTATTAACAAACATACATAACAATAAAAATTTGCATAGATCAAAATAACGAGGAAGGGGAGTCCTTGGAGCTACAAATCTGGCGCCAAACTGCCCACCTATATTATATTGACCCCAGACGTCTCCCAACAGGCTCAGGGGCACCACTATAAACCACAGTTGGCTGTCATAAGTATAAACCACTCCCTGGACCACCACCAAGCAGGAGTCCAAATTAAGCAAGACCACTGACCAATTGTAGAATTTGGGAGGGACCATACCCACGATGGATCCCCCCACCAATTTACCACCTAGGACCCCCAATCTGCCAACACGCTGCCGTACATATTACCCAACATCACTGGCCTTTCTGTCAAGCCCACTCACTGTGTGTTTTATATACGCTGAGAGGGTACAACGTGAAGTGGGCCCTGACCCTGGCATCACAGATGTGTAAGCACTCTTATAGCAATACAATAGCAAAGTTTATCCAGGACATAATACCAGCACTACAAAACTACCTAAAATACTTAGAATATGGATTCTTCACCAGATTTAAGGGGGTTGTCCAGGCATGGACAACTGATGATAGGTCACCAGTATATGATCGGTGGGGGTCCGACACCCGGACCCTGCACCTATCAGTTGCTCCGGCTGCTTCAGGGCACCGGACGTCCATGCCATAAGCAGATGGCTCTGGTCACGGAATAGCAGCCAAGCTGCAGTACTATTCAAATGAATAGGAGCAGAGTTGCTGTTCTGCAGCACGGCCGCTATGCAGTGCACGGAGCAAACTGCTTCCAGCTCCGAAACCCTGCGTAATATACCCTGCATAACATCCGGCAACCCAGAGGGTCCTGGTGTCGGAACCCGACCGATCATATACTGATGACCTGTCCTGTAAATAAGTCATCGGTTGTCCGTGCCTGGACAACTCTTAAGATCTGTTTGCTGAATGTAAATATAATTCATTACATTCAGAGGATGAAAACACGTTATCACCTATTCCTACTTTAGCAAAGCCGAGGGTTTGTTACAGGGTATCATTTTAGGCCATCCTATATAAGCTCAATACAGCAGTTGCATAAACTCTCTTGTTCTGGACACGGATTTCTCTTACCTGCACTGATACATTGTAACAAACTGCTGCTGTTTGAAAATAGGACACACTCAGGATGGGCTTTCAGTCTTCTAAAGGGGGTTGCCTCATGAAGACAACACTTAGTTCAAAGTAAGATAATCATCCCAACATTCTGCTGATTTCCTGAGGTTCGGCTACTGAATATCCTGGCAAACAGCTGATATTGCCAGGGGGAGTAGTGGTTGGCCATACAGTAGTATTACATGCCAGACGATCAAATGAATAGGTAACTATATAATACATGGAAGGGCTGAGTCCGCCAGAATAAGATCCGCAATGGGCCCCCATCTATGATATCCATATACCCTATTAGGGTTAATATAAACAATAAAAATTCCACTCACTCACAGCAAGCAGAGATCTTTTACAAAGTTGTTTTTTTTCGTATTTTACAAAGTTGCAGAACTTTTAATTATACAATGCATTAACTTTATTCATATCTACGGCTAGAAATACCCTTTAAATGCTTCCTTCAAGAAGACAACTCACAGGACCTAAGAATTATCCCGTTAGTTGATAGTCTTCTCAGCAATACATGTTTCTCCTACAGCTGCAACGATTTTTGTGTAACAATTTCTAAATTTATTATGTGCCCGAAAGTTTTACAGATTCGACCAACTCCCTGTTCAGTTAAATGAAAGCAAAAAATTAATCTTTCGTACTTGTTGAATAATCTGTTCTGGTCTATATTATTATTTCTTTAGCTTAGAACTTGGCTGTAAACGTTCTCTAGTGCTTAGAGAGATAGAGATCTCCACGCAGGAGACAACTATTTGGCTGTGTTTGTGCCGTGTTATGTATTAATATGATATCACTCACTTTTTAATAGTCATCCAAAGAAAATCAAATGGAGTTTAGCTTTTTATTACTTAGTTATGTCTCAACATTCCCAGAGTTGGACTACGTTCTTTGATGCCTATCATAAGGATGCCTTTTAAGACTCTACCATGTTTTGATCTAGTTTATTTAAACATTTTCACAGTTTCACTCTCAGTTGTAAGTTGGGGTAAACTTAGTCCCCATCGCGGTTCCACTATCTTTTTAAATCCCCACAAGTCAGTAAATCTTTCCAGAAGAGGTTTGCAGATTAAAAAAGTGATCAGATTGGTAATACTTTTTGTTAGGACAGTTTCTGTATGAGGCTCTGCTCAGGCTAGATGAAAGTTTGAGTCATGTAACGGATGCCTCTGTAGTAAAGCATTGAGTCTCACTTTGTGAGTTATTAAATGCATCTATGACACAGAAAGGGGCAGAAGTTGGATTTTGATACAACTTCGCTGCAACATTCCTACTATAGACACTACTTGGTTACTATTTAGCAGTTTTGTAAAAGTTGTATTAAATATTTTGAGTTGTGTGATCAACCAGTAAAAGCGGATGCTACACAGCGACATTTAGTTAAAGCAGGATTACTGCAGCATAACATCAATGTGTCCATGTAGTGGACAGTGAAAAACTCCATCAGATACTAGCCCCTACCAGAGACCATGAATTCAAAAGTAAAAGGTGGCCATAGTGAGCAAGTATAATCTTACCAATTGTAGCCGTTGCAAACATGGTGATAATTGAACTGTTTCAGTCTGATGTAGAAAAGTTACAAACTTACTAAAGCTGCTAAAAAGTAATTCTAAATCGCTCTTGTTATCATACTCATATTTAAAGGAGTTTTTTCAAATTTTTTAAAAATAAATGTGTATATATATATATATATATATATATATATATATACATACACAAGAAGAAAATTCAGCAGCACTCCAATGATCAAGGTGAAAAAAAAAGTGAAATTTATTGTGCCAACATGGCAATGCAACGTTTCCGTCCCACCTTGGGACCTTTCTCAAGCGTGGGACGGAAACGTTGCATTGCCATGTTGGCACAATAAATTTCACTTTTTTTTCACCTTGATCATTGGAGTGCTGCTGAATTTTCTTCTTGGATATGCGTATGGTCTTTGGATCGGGACTATCAGCTGGCACCCTTCATTACTGGAATCTGTACATTGAATTAGAGTGCTGCCGTTTTTTCTACTGGTGTGTATATATGTATATATATATATATATATATATATACATACATACATACACACACACACACACACACACACACACACGGCAGCCGGGGGCCTGATAAAGGCCCCCAGGTCTGCCCTGGGCATATGCCTATTAGGACGTGCCTTCGGCACGTCCTAATAGATTGCCTGTCAGGTTTACACTGACAGGCAATAATGCTCTGGTATACTAAGTATATCAAAGCATTATAGCAGCGATCTGAAGATCACATTGTAAAGTCTCCTAGTGGGACTAAAAAAAATAAAATAAAACCATTCATAAATAAAACTACACATATATGATATCGCCGCAACCGTAGTGACACAAACAAAGTTAATATGTCATTTAAACCGCAAGGTGAACAGCGTAAAAACAAAAACATCAATGGTGAAATTGCTATTTTTTTCCATTGCCCCAGAAAAAGTCACAATAAAAGTTAATCAATAAGTCCCATGTACCCCAAAACAGTACCAATCAAAACTATGTCTCGTCCCGCAAAAAACAAGCCCAAAAAAAATCACTACATTGACGGAAAAGTTAAAAAAATTACGGCTCTTGGAAAGGGACGATGCAAAACCAAATAATTTTAGTTCAAAAGTGTTTTTATTGTGCAAAAGTCGTAAAACGTAAAAAACCTCTACATGTGGTATCGTCGTAATCGCACCGACCTATAGAATAAAGGTAACGTGTTATTTACGCTGCACAGTGAATGGTGTCAATTTAAAACGCATAGAACTATGGTGGAATTTCAGGGGGTTTTTTCTATTCCCCCCCCAAAAAAGATTATAAAAAAAAATAAAAAAACTATATGTACCCCAAAATATAAATTATAAAGTACAACTAATCCTGCAAAAATCAAGTCCTCATACAGCTATGTCGACGGAAAAAAAAACCAAAAGAAAACGTTATAGCCTAAAATAGGCTGGTCACTAAGGGGTTAATGACCAACTGGGCGTCTTAACTTTTTACCAAGTGGGCGTTGTAAAGCGAAGTGCATGACGCTGACTAATCAGTGTCATACACTTCTCTTCATTCATGCCCAGCTTGTTTCACTGCACAGTGTGATCTCGCGAGATCGCGCTGTGACAGGACTTCCTCCCACAGTTCCTTCACCGGAGCGACGGAAGAATGAATAGACATTGCCTCCAGCCGTGGCAGGACGTTTATCCGAATCTACAGCGGCTGGAAGTGATGTCTGTTCAGTCCTCCATCGCTCCGGTGAAGGACCAGCGGGATGAAGTGATGTCACAGCGTGATCTCGTGAGATCACGCTGTGCTGTGGAGCTGGACATTAATTAAGGGAAGTGTATGATGCTGATTGGTCACGATAACACCGACTTGGTGAAAAGTTAAAAAAAAACGCCTAGTTGGGCATTAAGGACAAATTTGCATAAATCTTAAAATGTTCATAACTTAGTAAAAAATAACCGTTTAAAAAAAACAACAAAAAAAAACCAGTAGTTATCCACATCAAAGTGCCTATTAGGTAGGAGAAAGGGCAGTTATAAACTGGTGACAGAGCCTCTTTAACAGTCAAAGGAACGAAACGCATTATTTTTTTCTGTTAATAATTAATTAACAGTTAATTAATTCTGTGACTAGTAAATTGGGTGCGTTGTCTCTTTAAGAAAGGAACCACATGGAGCCAGGTTTCTAGATAAAGGTTTGGAGTTCCAGTTTTATCTGGAGTCGCCCTTCACATGTTTGCTATCACTTTATTTCTGGATTTATCATCGGAGTTAATTCATGGTTTTGCCGATAATCTGCACATGCAGTTTCCTGGCCTTGGCTGGATAAAAAGCAGATTGTGCATGTGTTTTGTTTCTGCAGGAGACGGGAAGGAGTGGGGTCAGTTAGAGGGACACGGGAGCTCACACTTAACAGTCACTGTCAATGCTGATCTAGGCTACGGCACGTACCTCATACGTTTCATATGTACATATGTTTCCAATGCCGGCCATTCCTGAGCAAGGAGTATGGTTCTGGTCACATCTGCGCCGTGGCTGCCATTAATAATAGAAGCAACAGCACTGTGCCGGTCCAATGCATAACAGATACCACCGGCGCCTGACGGATCTCATTGACCTCATGAACACTACACCTCCCAATATGACCCAATCACTGGACATTATCATAATACAATTCTATTACACTCTATACATAAAACACTACAACCCCCAACGTGACCGGACCACTGAAAATGACCATGATACTATTCTATTATACTCTATACATAGAACACTACAACCCCCAACATGACCCGACCACTGAAAATGACCATGATACTATTCTATTATACTCTGTACATAGAACACTACAACCCCCAACATGACCCAACCACTGGACATGTCCATAAAACAATTCTATTATTATTATACTCTATACCAGTGGTTCCAAACCGGGGTGCCATGTGAACCGTCCAGGGGTGTCTTGACACTCCGCTCATCCACTGCCATAAAAAAAAATATGCTTTTGCTTGTAGTAGACGTGACGCTCACACGTCTGCTACAACTTTCGCCCACCACTTCCCGCCAGAAGAGCCTGACGGAGAGGAGCCATTAACACTGGGGTCCTGGCAGCGTAAGTATTCATTCTGCCATTCATGTCTGTGATGGTCACTTTACTGGGGGGGGGCTGATGGTCACTTTACTGGGGGGGGGGCTGATGGTCACTTTACTGGGGGGGGCTGATGGTCACTTTACTGGGGAAGCTGATGGGTTTTGAGTGGTTTTCTCCTCTGACCTCCCATTAAAATTAATAGGAGGCAGGAAAAACCTGTGGCGCTCGTTTGGAGTGCTTTTTTGCCTGTTTTTTTTGCAGTAGCTTCAACGGCTTAAAGAAGCGCTGGCAAAAATCACTGCAAAAAAGCGCGAAAAAAACCCTGCTGTCAATTCATAATCTGCCTCAAAATTCCTTCTGCCTTACAAAAAACGCCATGTTGAACATACCCAAAGTGTAGTGCTTGTTTTTAGCCGTTTTTTGTCTTTTTGTAAGCAATCTTTGGTAGGGGTGCCCTGATGATTTTTTTTTTTTTCCAGGGTTACCTTGAGCCTAAAAAGGTTGGGAAACTCTGCTCTATACATACAACACTACAACCCCCAACAGGACCAGACCACTGGACATGACCATAATACAATTCTATACTATATGAATAGAAGACTACAACCCCCAACATGACCCGGCCACATACGAATGATTTAGAGGTATTATAGCTATATATGACCCCGATTTCACCTGCACGTTCTGCCCTTTTAGTAAATCTATTTATTGTACTTAATCCGTATAGCATTTCCTTTAGGATGTTGGCCTATGAGGTCATGGCTGCTGTAGATCTTCCGTCCTTAACGATATTGGGATCATTGTTTGATACAGAACACATGAGGCTGGTTCACCGCCTACACTCCAGCTGGACAGTGTAACACGAACAATCGCCCCCTTACATATATATAGCAGAACAAGACATCTGTTAGACGGACATTGCGATAGGTCACCGTTTTACCCTCGGCATCACACCTGCAGCCAGTTCTGGCTCATAACCGCCCATTGGGCTCTGCTTAGATTTCAGCATCTTTGAAAAACTAATAATGCAAAAATGTGAAGAAGAAAAAAAATACAAAAATTGCTGTTTCCTAGAATTCATCTTTGTCATAATGTTTCTATGGCATCCCAATAGTTGCATTTACTCACCTGATCGAGACATTGCTACATAGAATCCTTCATTCATTGTTACGCAGCATAACAGGTGTAGCTGGAGGGGGGCTGGCAGGGGCCCTGGGTGCTTGGTGCCATGTGGGGCACCAACACCAACAAGCCACTCTGCCTTGACCAGGTATTTAGATACATGGCTAGGGCAACAAATTAAAGGGTAACTAAACTTCCCAAAAACTTGTGACATGTCAGAAGTTTTGATCGGTGGGTGTCCGAGCACGGAGACCCCCACCGATCGCTAAAGCGAAGAAGCAGAAGTGCTTGGGTAAACATTGTCATTTCTGATCAGCTTTCCTTGAAAGGCGTGCAGGCTCAATAGAAAGTCTGAGTCCGCACATTGCTCACTCAGCTTTCCGAGAAAAGCCGATCAAAATCGAAAGCAGCACAGCGATCACACGAGCACTTCTGCCGCTTCGTTTTAGCCGTTGGTGAGGGTCTCAGTGCGCATACCCCCACCAGTCAAAACTTCTGACATGTCAAAAGTTTTTTGGAAGTTTAGTTACCCTTTAAATCTTTGCGCTGGGTAAAGAAAAGCCTACATCATATTTTGAATCTTCACCAAATCATAGGGTGCAAACCAGAACTTATTCGCTTATCTTTACTATCCTTCTATAATACACGTCAATGTAAATTTCCCATTGCCATGCCGGTAACTAATTGTATAGTCATCACATTCTGGTGTCAGAACCATATGATCATACAGAGATGAGCGGTGCCACATAGATGCCGCTCATCTTTTCCTGCAGGAGCAGTCCGTCACATCAGCGTTTCAAAAAGTTACTTCTGCTGTGCGAACCACTGGTTGGCTGACATGTTCCTGGAGTGTGTTTTATACACTTCCGTGTCCCCGCTGCTGCAATACAACAGATAACGCACCTCAGATTCTGCAGAACCTCATAAAACACACCTCAGTTGCTGCAGATCATAATGCATCCCTAATAAATTGGATATTCAACCATACGGACTGCTACAGCGGGCAAAGATTCAGTTTGTCATCCTAGCCCTTTAACTGAATACCCAATGGCCATGGCAGAGTGACTTGTTGGCATCCCACTGGCACCCAACATGCCGCCCCCGAGCTATACCTCTGTTATCAATATTTTGTCCTTTATTAGTTTGCGTGATCCAATAATAGAGCAGGATACAGTACGTCCGCACCAGCACACTAGAAGACCATTGGCAGAACAGTATTTTATCTGTTTATGGAGCACGAGAGACACAGGCTGCCATAAAAAAAAGGATAGGAAATTTGTTTTTGGATCAGTTTTTGCTGACTATACAAAAAACTTTGTAGAATCCTTAAAACTACGCTTGACTTTAAAATATTACAGAAAGTCCTAGATAAGCTGGCAGCATGGGCAAGAACATGGCAGATGCAATTTAATGTTGATAAATGTAAAGTAATGCACTTAGGACGCCATAATAGCAATAATTCATATACATTAAATGGAATAAAACTGGGGATAATGGAACAAGAGAAGGACCTGGGTGTTCCGGTAACGAATAAGCTAAGCAGCAGCACTCAATGTCAGGCAGCAGCTGCAAAAGCAAATAGGATTTTAGGGTGTGTATAAAAAAAAAAAAATTTTAAAAAAAAGGAGATAAAAACCGGTGATTCAAATGTAATATTACCACACTATAAATCCCTTGTAAGGCCACATCTAGAATATGAAATTCAGTTTTGGGCTCCACATTGTAGAAAGGACATAGGAGAACTGGAGAGGTTTCAAAGGTGGGCAACGAGATTATTAAATGGGATGGGAGGTGTTGCTTACAATGAAAGGCTAGAAAAATTGGGCTTGTTCAGCTTGGAAAAGAGACGTCTTCGAGGGGATCTTATTAATATGTATATGTATATGTGTGGTCAATACAGAGAACTAGCACATGATCTGTTCCTTCCAAGGACTCTGCAAAGGACCAGGGGACATTCATTGCGTGTGGAAGAAAGACGTTTCGGACATCAATATAGAAAAGGGTTCTTTACAGTTCGAGTAGTCAAACTATGGAATGCCCTACCCCATGAGGTAGTGATGACGGATACTATGTCAGCATTTAACAAAAGGCTAGATGATTATTTATTTACGAATAGCATGGAGGGTTCGAACTAATCAAGCAACGAATGACGGGTAATTTTTTGAGGAAGGTTGAACCTGATGGACCGGTGTCTTTTTTCAACCTAACTATATAACTATGTATATCAGGCAGCGATTCCGACAGTAGACCTAGTAAGTTGTTGTATATGAAGTTTCCGAATATGTAAAATGTGCATCTTTCGCTTAGAAGGCAGGGGCCATGAATTATGTGTGGAGACCTTCTGGGTCATGTCGCTAATAGGAATATAAAATCCCAAATCATGGAGCGCAGTTCTAGCTAATGAACACAAATATAAATCTTACTTGCAGTGAACTGGCAGAAAATGAGATCATATCCCCAACTTAAACACTATCATCCACGGAATGGGGGTTATAAGATCATCGCCAGACAAAGCTTAATGTCTTCCTTCCCAGGGAATTAATCGAAAACATAACAGCGTTGAGCTTACAAAAACAGTTCAGCCTGGCCCCGCAGGGCCCCTTAGGAACTCGGCCTGTTTTTATTTTCTCCTTAATTTGAGCAAGTTCTGTAGATTGAACTTTGTGTAAAGTCATTCAAGCAAATTAAAAGTTATAATCTCTGTGAAGGTGTCAGCTGTATAAATGGGTGGCTGAATGAGTAGTGTATGGGGCCAGATTCACACGAACGAGTGCAAAGCAAACTCGGACGTGAAAAACTGCAGTTTTTCACGTCAGAGTTGCACCTGCGCGGGTCCCGTTCTCACGGATCTCCATAGACTTGAGTCTATCAAGGGTTCCATGAAAGCGGAAGAAACTAGGACATGTTCTATTTTTTAGCGGACCCTTCACACAGTCCGTTGAAATAACGGCTGTGTGAGCGGCCCCATTGAAATACATGCATTAAAACAACGGCCGTCACACGGACATATACGATAGTCATCTGAATTCGGCCTAAGGGCTCTTCAACCTGGGTAGATCCTTTTCCAGTAACGAGCGCCGATCGATGATAACAACATGTTGATCGGCACTTGTTGCATTGATTGTGGCTATACGGGGACAACTGATCCTTAATATGGTAGTTTGTCCCCATAGTTTTCATATTATTGGTAGCACATCCTCTGTTTACGCAGGGAGATCTGCCGCCAAACAACGATCATTTATAATCAGCCAACGATCGAGTGTCAAGTTTCCGGTTATTGATAGGAAACACATGACTGACGACCAAATTCTAATATTTGGGCCTAATATTAATGTGTTGGGGACATGATCTGACCTGACAAGCCGTACCGTTTTTGGAAAAGGCTTCATTCACTCTGAGTGGTCACAAGAATAAAGTCAACGGGATAGATATAATAGACTCAGTCCTTCTGCCGGCAATGGAGTCCTCTTAGAGGGATGTTCCACCTCAGGCTGTCCACGTCCATATACCTCATCATCAACCCACGCAGAGCTCCTTCTATCCACAAGCCCTTCAACAGTAGAAAATGAAGAATGAGGTAACCAGACAAAGGATTACGCTGATGATCTCTCTTACAAGAGATGGGAAGAGAGGTTGGGACCACAAAAGACTGTTCTGTCCCAGGATAGGAGTAGAGTACTTGTGAACGCCACCGCCAGAAATGGGTCGCAATTGGAGTTTTGTTATGCGACACCCTCTCGTCTATGTACCGCTGGCGCAAACTACAGATTAAATAAAGCGTCAGACAGGGGCAGTAAAGCAATCAGATTTTAGAGGATGCAAAATAAAATTATTTTAATGAAAAAAATATAATATTCTTGCCGTAACAAATGAGTTATCTTGTTTTAGTGATAGTAATTACATTATAGTAATTGTCAGAGATGTGTACACACCGTACTCATATATTAGCCTGTGTAAGGTATTGAAAGGGGGCCATTTTAATTGACGCCTAAAACCGTGGAATTATTAGGCCTATCCCTAGGATTTATGAAGAGAGGGAGCCACTTTTGATTTTCCAGCATGTTTTGCATGTAGAGTATTTTGCTTGGAGTAAATGTGTGAAGAACAATCCCAGATGACCGTATATTTATTTTAAGATGGAAGTTGTGAGCCTCGGTCCCGAGATACAGATCGGCAGCTGTATTCAGTCTTTCGAAAAGAATGAGAACTATGTTCTGAACACCGCATTGTTTATCAGGGTCCAAAATGCAGAATTTTCTTTGTTTTGTATATACACAGAGGGGCACATATATAAAAATATATATACAAGTAAAGGACCAGTATAAATTGGGCTATGGTGAACATTTACAACAGTCCAAACCTATTGTACCTGTCAGGATTTTTATTAAAGCTGCAGATACAGAGTTTTTAATGAACATTTGCATTACACAGACAGGCAATTGATTTTAATGGGCACTATGTAATTCTTAATTTCCCCTGTGGGAATTGACCATTTGCTGCCATGTTCCCGTCCAGATTACAGAGGATCGTTGGGACTCCTAGTAGCGGGACACCCTTTGATCTGCTTATTAACCCAAAGTGGACCCAGAATTTAAACCTAGCACTATAGTTTTTGGACCATGAAGCTATAGGCATGAATACAAAACCTGGAACCAAAGCACCCAAAACGAAACAAACAATATGAGGATCGTAGAGTCAAAGAGAAGACAGTTATCGGGATTAGTAGTCACAGTAGTCAAATATACGGAGGGAAGAGCGGTCAATGGATACAGTCAAAAGCATTGCATGGAACTTTGATGCAAAAACAGCCAATATATGATGTCATCAGTCTTAAAACCATATGTATATTCCATTTCATGGGAGACTAATGAGAATGCTATATCAATATGCCAATTTCTTTGCTGTTCACTTATAAAGCTGTTGTACTCTTGTATTGCAGAGTAGCTCATGGACTCTCTGGGTTTAGATCTGCAATTCTAACTTGTGCCCCACTATGCAGTACTGAATACTACCCCATAATACATCATTGTGTCATACATAGAAGAGACAGGCCCAATTTTGGGGCCAGGCTTGCCACTTGTTTTCTGGTGTTTCTTTCCACCACCTTACCATGGAAGGTGTGCCAATTGTCAACCCCCTTCTTTGCTAACAACCCAAGTTCTTTAGAGAGGAGAGTCCTGCACGTGTTTTTGTTACTTATTACTGTCACGGTCTGTGGGAATGTGGACCCACTAGGCCATACAGCTGTAGTGGGGAGGCAGCTGGCCAAACAACAGAGCACCCAAGCAATACAAAGGTCCAGCACAAGGGTACCTGAATAGTCCAGACAGTGGCAGAGGCTTTACCACGGATGGAGGTGGGTGCAGCAGGTTACGCTAGATGTGGCAGATGACAGCAGGTTTGCGCCAGACGTGGCAGATGACAGCAGGTTGCGCCAGAGGTGGCGGATGACAGTAGGTTGCGCCAGAGGTAGCGGATGACAGCAGGTGCAGTAGGATGTGACTCCAATCACTAACAGGCTCAGGATCAATAACACAGCACGGGATACAGGTAGCAGGGCACGGGAACACCCTGAACAGGGTAAACACTAAGGGACCATTTGCAAAGAAGAACATGGGAATTACTAACAACGCTCAGGCAAGGATCAGAAGGGCAGGGCCCTTTTTATAGTCCAGGGTGATCTGGGAATAATTATTTACATATGCGCGCGCTGACCCTTTAAGGCCATGAACCAGCGCGCGTGCGCCCTTTAGTGAGCACTACAGGACAGAGCGGACGCATGTGCCAGCGTCTCCGGGGAGGGAGATCTGCGGGAAACAGGTAAGTGGAGGTCGTGGTCCGTGACAGCGACAGTAACAATTACCAACAGTGATGGGGTCAACCAGGGCTGGGCCGGGCCCCCTTAGGGCTCATTCAGAAGAGCGTATATTATGTCTTAGGGGGATCCGTGACAACGCGTCCCCCACTGGTGCACCTCGGACGTGAAAAACTTACGTTTTCCACGTCCGAGGTTGCCGATGCTCGTCTAAATGTAGCCTTAGTCCAAGGGCCCCATAGCACCAACATGTGCTGCCTCTATGGTATGTAAGCCCTTGCTGATTTGACTTATGATGCATGAATTTAACAATTACCCTTTTAACATTGTAATTGTGTGGTAATCCTACTTATAATATGCGAATCATTTTTCATTACTTAAAATGGTTATATGGTGACCAAAAATTATCAGTGTAGTCACTGCAGTATGTGATACACTTGCTAATATACATTCCGGTCCCCGTCCCGCTGATTCTGAGAGATTTCATAGATTTTTATAGTGCTGTCGGTGGACCGGAAATCTAGTTGCGCAGCCTTCTTTGAGGACGATACAACTCTTCAGCACGTGACCGATCTTGCTGTACTCTATATACAAGCAGGAGTAGTAGTACAGCGAGTACATAGAGTACAGCGGGGTGGGTCACATGACGAAGGGTCGTATAGTCATCAAAGAAGCTTGTGCAACTAGACTTCCGGTCCCCCGTCGCGCTGATTCTGAGATTTTCATAGCGCTGCTGGGGGACCGGAAGTCTAGTTGCACAGTCTTCTTTGATGACTATACGACCCTTCTCAGAAGGTATTCTCAGAATCAGCGCGACGGGGACCGGAATGTATATTAGCGAGTGTATCACATACTGCAGGGACTACACTGATAATAATTTTTGGTCCCCACGTAACCCCTTTAAATCTGCTAAGCAATTACTCATATAGTCTATGAAGTGATGAGTTGGTATTAATTCTGTAAGTAAGGAAACAGTAACAAAATAAGCAAGTTTTACATTTCCAGTGGTTTATTAAAACGCTTTCCTGGGAAAAAAGCCCACAACACGAGCGATCGCTGGCTACATTAACACCCATAATAGCTCAATATTGAGATCCTCTGCTGAAGACGGCTCGGACAGGAATTGCAAAACACTGCCATGTGGGGAACATTATGTCAAAGATGATGATACAGTAAAATGTATAGAATTTTACCATTTCATCTGAATTTAAACATAAATATGATTATCCAAAATGTTGATGACGGATTTTCACAAGAAGCTATTTTGTTACATGTCCTGGCAGTTTCAAAGGATTTTGTGGTCCAGACCACATTGGCATCAGTCCGGGTACAAAAACAGGTCACCGTTATTCTCTGGATGGGATATGGTAGATAAATAGGATTGTTTTAAAGGGGAAAATATTAAAAGTTATATTTCCATCTTATAAAGTTATGGCATATCGCAAGGATCACTTTTTGATCGCCGATTAGGATCACTGCAACATGACCCTATTGAAGTGGCAGCCGCGTGCCCGGCAGCGCCACTCAGACAGAGAGACCTTCATTTTCAGGGTTAGCAGGGGTCCCAGAGATCAGACCCCCACCGATCATGAAGTGATGACATATCCTAGGAACATACCAATCTTTTCTATGATGGTAATAAATCTTTAGGCTATGTTCACACAGAGTATTTTGCAGGAGGAATGTCTGCCTCAAAATTCCGTTTGGAAGTTTGAGGCAGATTTCCTCTCCCTGCACGCCGATTTTCGCAGAGTTTTTCACGGCGTTTTTTGCCCGCGGCCATTGAGCGCCGCGGGCATAAAACACCCGAAATACGCTTTCTCTGCCTCCCATTGAAGTCAATGGGAGGTCAGAGGCGGAAGCGCCCGAAGATAGGGCATGTCGCTTCTTTTTCCCGCGAGGCAGTTTTACTGCTCGCTGGAAAAAGACGCCGACGCCTCCCATTGAAATCAATGGGGGGCATTTTCGGGCCGTTTTTGCAGAGTTATGCGACGCGGTTTCCGCGTCAAAAAACTCTGCAAAATACTCAGTGTGAACATAGCCTTAAATGGGGTTTTCAGGTACTTAAAAGGGTTTTCCGGGCAATTAAAAGTTTTGGCTGCTTTAATATGTAAGTTGGTTACTTACATATAGACCGACGCTCCGGCAGTCAGATGCGCTGTTCCGCCTCCTTCCACTGTTACCATCGCCAGTCACGTGCTTACCGCAACCACACCTCTTCATTGGTAGTCAGTGGTACTTACCACCTGCCCTCCATGGCTTCGTGCTAAACATGCCCCTAGTGGTCGGCACGTCATACCACGGATGTGGCAAAATACATCTTCCTCCTTGTAAGCGGTAAGATGTAAAGGAGTGGTTTAGGCGTCACGACGGAGGTTTCCTGGCCCGCCCATTTTAGTGTCATCACATAGAAAACCGGCACTTGGTGCTCACGTGACTGATACTGATAACGGTGGAACGGGACTTAACGGCACAGCTAATCAATGGTGCGTCGGTCTGTAGGGAAGTAACCCCGACTTACATATTGAAAGACCCAAAACTTGTATTTGACCGGAAAACCCCTTTAATTAATGATGGCCTATCCTTAGGATAAGCAATCAATAATTTGATTGGTATGGGGAAACCCTGCCAATCAGAAAAATCAACGGGGCTGCATTGTCTCATCTATATGGGGGGGGCTTTGCTTGGTCCTGAGTCCTGTTAAAGTGAATAAGTATAAACTGCAGTACTAGGCACAGCCACCATTATATGAATGGCAGGGTGCCTTTCCAAACAATGAAGGGCCCCTTCATTCTGCCGATTGGCCGGGGTCTGTAATTCGGACTTTACAATTAAATATTGATTGCCAATCCGGAGTGTAACTCACTACCGCCGAAGGGACCTGGTGTTTAGTAAAGAGTCACAGTCCTTCATTTTAGTGTACCGTCGGGGTCCGAGCGGTTAGACCCCTACATTCAAATATTTGTGATGTATAAAACCTTTATACATATATCAGTGCATTGCATAGCTGGTCCTGCTATCGGTTATTAGGAAATGATCGAGCCCTTGATAGTGTTCTTAGAAACGCGTTTTTTAAAATAGAGGATCGGCGTAAGGAAGTGATCAACTTTTTTTTTAAATATCCTGTTGTATCCGCATTCATTTATTATAAAAAGTGGAGTAGAAAAATGACAGTTTATACTTTTACCATTATCTTACTAATGAACATCTGGAAATGATACGCAATAGTAATAGAACGTACAATATTTCACATATCTTAACAGACTTTTAAATGCGATAACGTAGAATGATTGATGGAAATTTCTGGAACTACTTTGAGGCCTTTTCTTATCATTTACAGTACCGGAAATCTCACTAATGGAAAAGTGGTTTGAGACCGAAGTGAATACAATCTATAAAACGCAATTGATGGAGTCTGTAAAAGGTTATAAGCAGAGACGAAATAAACGAACTCCATTTTTGTAGAATCCAGTGTACGTATTTGCCAGAAAGGAGACATTGTACTAAAATACCATCTTGTGATTATATTCGATAACCATTTTGTGATGCATAATGCCATTTTGGGGCACAGAATTCAGTTTTATTCCGACTTCACTCGTATTTTCTCTACACAAAATAAAGATTTTACCACAAAAAAGTACCATTTATAAACAGGGGCCCATGGTCTCAATGCAAATTAATACTTTTGTAATTTCTCTAGAATAATACAACCACAATCAAATGTTCTTTGGTATTTATAGTGGTTGTTTTGACGGAATCAATAGCGCAGTCGACTGCGCTATTGATTCCGTCCAAAACTATGGAACCCTGTCACAACGGTGACAAATGGAAACCTTTAGCAATGTTTCCGTCACCATTGATATCAATGGTGAGGTAAACGGAAGCTTAGGTTTCCGTTTGTCTTTCCGCTGAGGGGTTAACCCGACGGAAACCTCTGACTGAGCCCCTCAGCGGAAAGGAACCGTGATGTGAACACAGCCTAAATCAGTAATGCAGGCCCTTCATTTTCAGAATTGGTGGGGGCCCCAAAGGTCGGACCTCCACATCTATTGGGGACAAATTGCATAACAGATTAAAAATAAAAACCGTCAATTATGGAATTCGAGTTGCTCTAAAAATTTTATGTTTTGGTACTATGGAACTTATTTATTAAAACTGTGTAGAAGAAAGACTGGCCCTGTTGTCCATGGCAACCAGTAAGAGTTCAGCTTTCATTTCTTCAACAGCTCTAAACAAAAAACAAAAAAAAAGGAAAGCTGCACTGTGATTGGTTGCTGTGGGCAAACAAGCCCGTTTTTTCTGTTAAAGGGTTTGTCCCTTATTCGAAAATTAAAAAATTGTCTCATCGCTGGGACCCCCACAGATCAGAAAACGGGGGTCCCAAACCCCTCGTTCCACCTCAATGCACTCTCCGCAGTGAGAAGGAGCTTGAATGTCGCAGCGGTCAAGCATGCAACCGCCACACCATTTAGTCTATAGAACTGACGTAAACAGCTGAGCACTGTATTGAGCAGTTTCCATCATTCCCATAGACTTTGAAGCAGCGCACATGCTCGACCGCCACACCATTCAATGTCCTCCCCCAGCGGTCGACCAGTGAGGAGAAACGGGGGGTTTGAGTCCTCCGTTCTTAAGATCTTTGGGGGTCCCAACTGTGGGTCGCCTTTCCTGTGATAATTGTCGTTTGTGGTACAACCTCTTTAATAAATGAGGCTCAATATTCTAAACCAATAGTCTGCAACCTGTGGCTGTATTGAACTACTACTACTCCTACTATTTTCACAACAGAGGATGCAGACAACTGTTCTAAGCAATTCATATTTCACATCGGAGCAACTTCTTTCTGCAGCTTTAATTATGTGCACGAGCCTGCGCTGTGTCATGTGATTACATTTATCCAATAGGAAAGGGGCTGCAGCCATCTTGTCCCAAGAATCTCCTGAGGTGAATATGACAACATTGCTTTTCCTCTGTATGTATATATGTAAGGCACAAGAGAACAGCCAGGCAGGCATGTCAGCAACTCGTAATTCATCACTTGTGGGAATAAACATCATAGCCCTTCATGTTATTACACATTGATAGACATATTGAGCCTGCACTGTATAAACCAGTGGAGACAGAGTCTGGAGCAGTTAGTTGCCCCTAGCAACGAATCAGATCAATTCTTTCATTTTTGAACCTCCACTGGAAAGATGAAAGCTGTAATTTGATTGGTCCTTTACTATTTGTCAGCACATGAGGCCCATGATGGTTTGTGAGGGAGAGTCTGGTCATTACGACTGGTGCGGCGCTGAAGCAAGGAAATTTATACAGGTTTTTTTTCCTTTATATTCATATTAAATATGTAATTGTATATATTATTAACTGTAGAAGTCATTATTGTTCTATTTTATATTGCCATACTTACCAGCATTACCAAGTTGAAGGACATTTGAAAGCCCCGTCTCCAAACTGCCAGAAACGCCCTACAAATGTAAAAATTGCATGAACCACTTTCCTTTTTTGGGACTGTTGGCAAGTATGTATTGTATATTAGGTATTATTTATTATATTTAAAAAGGTATGTCCACCTTTGGACACCATATTACAGGTTAAATATACATATAAACGACTTAAAAAATTGTCACTGTGTACATACATTACTTCTCCTGTACTGATCCTGAGTTATATCCTGTATTATACTCCAGAGCTGTACTCACTATTCTGCTGGTGGAGTCACTGTGTACATACATTACATTACTTATCCTGTACTGATCCTGAGTTACATCCTGCATTATACTCCAGAGCTGCACTCACTATTCTGCTGGTGGAGTCACTGTGTACATACATTACATTACTTATCCTCTACTGATCCTGAGTTACATCCTGTATTATACTCCAGAGCTGTACTCACTATTCTGCTGGTGGAGTCACTGTGTACATACATTACATTACTTATCCTGTACTGATCCTGAGTTACATCCTGCATTATACTCCAGAGCTGCACTCACTATTCTGCTGGTGGAGTCACTGTGTACATACATTACATTACTTATCCTGTACTGATCCTGAGTTACATCCTGTATTATACTCCAGAGCTGTACTCACTATTCTGCTGGTGGGGTCACTGTGTACATACATTACATTACTTATCCTGTACTGATCCTGAGTTACATCCTGTATTATACTCCATAGCTGCACTCACTATTCTGCTGGTGGAGTCACTGTGTACATACATTACTTATCCTGTACTGATCCTGAGTTACATCCTGTATTATACTCCAGAGCTGCACTCACTATTCTGCTGGTGGAGTCACTGTGTACATACATTACATTACTTATCCTGTACTGATCCTGAGTTACATCCTGTATTACACTCCAGAGCAGCACTCACTATTCTGCTGGTGGAGTCACTGTGTACATACATTACATTACTTATCCTGTACTGATCCTGAGTTACATCCTGTGTTATACTCCAGAGCTGCACTCACTATTCTGCTAGTGGAGTCACTGTGTACATACATTACATTACTTATCCTGTACTGATCCTGAGTTACATCCTGTGTTATACTCCAGAGCTGCACTCACTATTCTGCTAGTGGAGTCACTGTGTACATACATTACATTACTTATCCTGTACTGATCCTGAGTCACATCCTGTATTATACTCCAGAGCAGCACTCATTATTCTGCTGATTGTTGTTGGAACAGTTGACATTGTTGCCATGGACAACCCAATGAGGCCAGGTCCACACGTAGCAGAATTTCCACTATTGATACATGTGCCCAGGTGCGTTCAGTTGTATATTTCGGCTAGTACACATTTGCTTTGGAGACTCTGTGGCATTTTGCATCATATTTGCTGGACAGAACACATCATGCAGCGCTATTTTTGTCCGGCAAATTGAAGAAAACCAGGCCAGATACCCTATGGAATCCATTAAAGTAAATGGGTTCCATCGGCTGCTGTTGGTGTGCATCTTGTGATGGATCCGGCGCTTCGGTTATTTTCATTGTTCTGTTCCTATGACTGAACAGAATAGCGGTAATTGTAAATGAAATATCAATCTAATCTGAAGGGAGACGCGCGAGCCACGGTGACATAAATGCACTGGACCAATCAGAGACCACACGGCGGCTGGAGTTACATGCGGTGCAGAAGGCTCGGATGGTAATTAACTATAATTGACTATAATTTGTGATTAACATGTAAACAGTAACATGTTCGTAGTCCGTCATGTGCGGGACCAGACTAATGGACGTTACCTTAGAAGTCTTCTATTAGTTATCTCCAAGTTTATTCTTGCTGATGAAATATTTCAGGGGTATTCACCCCAATGTTTGGACCCTAAATTTGCTTTGGGATATTTTTTATGGCCCCACGCCATTGGAAAATTATTGAGAAATCCCTATTACTAATTGCGTCTACAGTACTAAATAAAATTTGCAGCGTGTGGGCTTATTATTTTGGTTTTTTAATGACCGTCACATGGCAACATGTATTTCTATGGGGCTATTCACACGGCCGTTCTATCGGACCGTGTGATGTAACGTGAAAAAATATTTTTATCCATTTTCACGGATCCCTCAATAGACTTAAAAGGGGGTGTTATAGCATCCACTCAAAAATGCCCTGATCTACCAATCAGTGACTGTATAGGATCCATCTCATTAAAGCAGAGTTTTAATTTCTTCCATACTGAATTAATTGCACAACAGAAAGAGTCACACAGAGAGGAGATGTGGAGGAGGGAAGAGTGCAGGGACTATGCATTTCTATGACACCTGGGTGACTTTGTGACAGTGCACTCAGCTCCATAGCTGCTAAAATGGCCACTGTAACTTCCTACAAGAGAAAGGAGAGGTCAGAGGCATAACTGTATGAGAGAAGAATTAAAAACCCAATACACAATGATAGAAGTGAAATTCTCAGCACAGCTACGTTTTGTTTTCAGCAGGTAGATTTTTTTTTCCGTCAAATTATTGAAGCGTAAAATATTATACAAATAGAAAATGTTAGCAAAATAATCTAATTACAGATGAATTGGTCTCATAAATTAGTTTACTGAGCCGGGATCAGATAGACTTGTCCTTGACAGATCATCTGCTTATCCTCGTGGCATCCGTGTGATCATAACCTTGCGTAGTAGCGGCTCCGGCCTGGTCAGATAATCACCAGTAGGAATATGGATTATTGGACTTGTTTATCGGTTTCTAGATAGAAGGAGATCAATAAATGTCCATTAGTGATATCAACTGGAGGGAGTGCCCGGCACAGCTCACCTCGGAGATAAAAACCCGTCTGGCAGAAATGTTTTTTTTTTCCCAGGCTGACCTATGTGAGGAATTCCGAAGATTTCATTCACAAGTGTGAGGAGCGAAACAGATCAATCTAGATGTTCTGTCAGAGCTGAAATGTTCTAGATAGAGCTTCAAAGAACTGGCGGGGGGGCTCAGTGTAAGGATACCAGATCAGCCATGTAAATGTGGACACGTATGATGGACATATTATGCCGGGCTCACATACTTTACATGCCTGGACATAAGTGAATATAGTGACATAAGAGGAATGCTCTGTGGACACTAAACTACAAACACCAGTAAATAAAAGTCCTCAATATCGGATTGTGGGGTTCCAGCACTCGGCACCCCCCGCCGATCAGCTGTTTAAAGGGCCCATGGAGATTGTGCAGGAGCTGCAGCCTCTTAATTCCTTTCATTGCTCCATACTGTAAAATGCCGACACACTTGAAGAGGCGGTTTACAATATTACAGCCTTCCCCTATTCCCTTGCACATGGGGTAGCGGTCGCACCAGGGCCTTGGTGTCTAAAAAGGCTGTATTCAAATGGATGGAAGTGCTGCAGATTTTCCATGCAAACTCTCTGAGCAAAAAATGTGCTGCAGATAACAGTCCCAGCCATGTGGATGAGATGAGATTGTCACCATTTTTAATGTGGAAAGGGTGAAATCAGCAGCAGGATCCTCACGTAACACAAACGCTGCAGATTCACTGCGGATAATCTGCAGCATTTCCGTCCAGTGCGAATCCAGCCTTAAAAAGCCACCAGTTTTAGGAGTGGCACAATGGGGCCATTTTATAGATTTTGCTATGGGGCCCAGGGGCACCTCTGACCGTTATCAGCTTCTGGATGGCTATAACAAAGGTTTTCATCTGCAGTCTGCAATCAGAGATCTTGAAAATGTTGAGGACTGAAGAAACAAAACTATATTAGGCTACATTCACACGAGCATATCAGATTGACGCGCGTGAAAACTGTGCATGAATCTGGTCCGTGTGTGTTGCGTTGTGCATCAGTGTGCTTTGCGAGTGGCATGCGTTTTTCACGCACTCGCAAAGCACATCTTTTTTTTATCTAATTGATGCGCAAATCACGCACCGCACACGGATGTGCATCTGTGTGTGGTTTTCACGCACCCATTGACTTCAATGGGCGGCTAGGTGCGTGAAAACGCATCCATATAGGACATGCGGTGAGTTTCACGCTGCGCGCTCTCGCTGCATGAAAACTCACGCATGTGTGAACGGCCCCATTGAAATCAATGGGTCCGTGTGCTGCATGTGGTTTCTATCCATAGGGTTTTTCCTCGTCACAAGGCTTCTCAATGGCGTGATGAGGATTTCAATGATCTTATCCATCTATATTGATGCGGTCGTCCTATTCTTCTTTTATTCAACTCTTCTAAACATAATTTGATGGGGAGCGGGGTAGATCGATTCTCACACAGGGGTTAGTGAATTCCAATAAGCTAGTTGTCAGAAATCCTTTTTTTTTTTAAGCATTTGTGGTTGTGTACCACCTCGACATCTCCTATTATCAAGACAGTCCTGATTATTCGCATTAGAAGCTTTTGGACTAAAATACCTAACTTTGCTAATTCAATACATATCTTTGTGCCCCAAAAGCAATTTTGACAATTTGTGTTGACTGTTGGGTAAACTTTTATAGTAAGCGGTCTGTATAATACATGGACATGCCGGGTCCTCCAGAGTTTTTCCGCTTCTAATTTACGCACCGTGAGAATGAGATTTGTTCAAATCTCATCCATCCTGCTGCTACTGTATTATTCTTCCGATTTTCCGCAATTAGATACTTTGCAGAAAATTCGCAGTATTTACGATACGTGTGAACTTACCCTTACACGTGGCTATTATCTCTTGCATTCGAATGATTATACAAAACTTTGTCTGATAATCGCTCCGATTAGTAGGCCCTAAACAGGCTGTCACCACATTATAAGTGCCCTATCACCTTCATAATGTGATAGTCGCTGTAATGTAGATAACAGTGGTTTTTATTTTGCAAAACGATCAATTTTGAGCAAGTTATGCACAATTTTAGATTTATGCTAATTAGTTTCTTAATAGACAACTGGTCGTGTTTTTACTTTTTTACCAAGTGGGCGTTGTACAGAGGAGTGTATGACGCTGACCAAACAGTGACCAATCAGCGTCATACACTTCTCTCCATTCATTTTTATCAGTACTCGCAACACAGCGTGATCTCGCGAGATCACGCTGTGCAGTCACATACTCCCACATTAACTTTACCGAAGTGTCTTGAGTGTGAATAGACATTGCCTCCAGCCAGGACACAATGTCTATTCACACTCCCGACACTTCGGTAAAGTTTCTGTGAATGACAGAACAGCGTGATCTCACGAGATCATGCCGTGCTGTGTGAGTAAGTCCCCAAGAAACTTTACCGAAGTGAATAGATATCGCGTCCTGGCTGGAGGCGATGTCTATTCACTCAAGATACTTTGGTAAAGTTAATGTGGGAGTATGTGACTGCACAGCGTGATGTCGCCAGATCACGCTGTGTTGCGAGTACTGCTAAAAATGAATGGAGAGAAGTGTATGACGCTGATTGGTCAGCGTCATACACTCCTCTGTACAACGCCCAGTTGGTAAAAAGTAAAAACACTCCCACTTGGGCATTCAGAAACTCATTAGAATAAATCTAAAATTGCTCATAACTTGCTCAAAACTGATCGTTTTTCAAAATAAAGACCACTGTTCTCTACATTACAGCGCCGATCAGATTATGTAGGAGACAGGGCACTTATAATGTGGTGACAGAGCCTCTTTAACTCACAAGTGTTTTGGATACCCATTGCGTGTGGCAGCTCAATGCCATATGTAAGCCTGCGATCCTTTCCATAGTGTGAATTATTGTTCTGGTTGGCTGCACTAGTTGCTCTATTGTGGCTATGTATATGAATGTAGATCCCGGTATATAGAAAGAAGAGCAGAACATCTACTCGAGACGACAATCTGTAAATAGGGATGTGTTTATGTTACATCCAGTTTCTGAAATCATCATATCAACCAACAGAATACATGGCACATTAATTAAAAAATATCTCCGCTAAGTCCTATCCGTAGATTTATCAGATTATGTTTATTTCTGGTTGAAACCTCAAAAACACAACATTCAGCCAAAATGTGCAAATGTTCCGGCCAGCTGCTCCTTTTTACTGAGAGACCTCTAATCTCCCTTAATGAATCATCCACGTCGTCCATGTGATTAATTATCCACAATACACAAAAAAACAAACTGCTCTGTCAAGCTCTACAAAATGCACGCAGAATAAGTTTACAGCATGTCCATCGCCTACGCCTGGTGTCGGCAGCCATTTTATTATATATTATATTATTTGATCAAATATCCCTGAGGATGCGGCCTATCAATTCAAGAAACTTCTTGCTGTTTTGGTTTACAGTATAGTGATGATACTTATATTGTACCAGCAAATACTCCATAACACTTCTTAAAGGGATATTCTGGTTTCAGAAAATAAATGTTATTCATTGTATAATGAAAAGTTGTACAACTTTCCAATATACTTTCTGTATCAATTCCTCACGATTTTCAATATCTCTGCTTGCTTTTATGCCATAGGAAACTTTATTTTTTTTACTCTCATGGGATAAAACATTTGTCCTGGTCACGTGTTGGACAGACAGGTGCAGAACTCATTAGAAGAGATAGATTTCATACCTGCACTGTATAATCAGTCCTACACTTGTGTTTATCACATGACCAAAATCACTAGAAACTAGAAAATTAACTAAGCAATTGCATGACAGCAAGCAGAGATCTTGAGAACTGTGAGGAATTGATACAGAAAGTTTATTGGGAAATTGTATAATTTTTCACTATGCAAAAAAATAACATTAATTTGCTGAAACCGGAGAACCCTTTTAATTGTTCTGTCAGTTCCACGTAAAAAACGCGTGTAAATCTGGTCCGTGTGCGTTGCGTTATGCATCTGTGTGCTTTGTGAGCCTCGTGCATTTTTCACGTACTCGCAAAGCATATATATAGATTTTTTTAATGGAATTGATGCACAAATTCTGCACCGCACACAGATGTACATCCATGTGCGCTGCCTGGCTTTCACGCACCCATTGACTTCAATGGCCGCGTAGGTACGTGAAAACGCACCAATATAGGACATGCAGTGAGTTTCACGCAACGGACTCTCGCTGCGTGAAAACTCACGCATGTGTGAAAGGCCCCATTGAAATCAATGGTTTCGTGTGCTGTGCGTGATTTCCATGCACAGCCCACGGACGAGATTCACGTTCGTGTAAATGGGCCCTAATCTTAAATTCTCCTGGGGTGGCGCTGCAGGGAAATTAAACGGGCAAGGGAACAGTTTGTGATCAGCTTATTATCAAGGGACCTTTTTAACTAGAGGACAACCCCTTTAATGAAGGATAAATACAACTGGCTGTAGGGGACAAGGCATGTCTCAACATTTATTGTATGAACCTCCCCAACCACTGGGTGGTGCACTGAACTCCTGCCACCAAACTATGTAATTCACTGTATGTATACACTTCAGGGGGGCGTTCCCACCATTGCCATTTGTAGTACCAGCCTGTCTGGGCAACTCAAGTTCTAAGTTCTTTATGATTTATCTAAATATAAAAACAGTGGAATTCCCCTTTAAGCTTTCATTGTGGACTAGTTAATTTCTTTGATACTATAATAGTAGTTTTGCCGATAGACTCATATCTAAGTACTGTATTGATTTTTTTTCCTCTTTGTATAGGCCCTTTTACACGGGCCGATGATTGAGTGTTTATATGTGTAAACAGAGCAACGATCAGCCGATGAACCAGCAAACACTCGTTCATTGGCTGATCTGCTTGTTTATGCGGCCAACAAAATAGTCGCAAATCGGCAGCACATCACATGTAAACAGGGAGATGTGCTGCCAACACGATACAAATGTTTTGGGATGAATGATCGTAGAACGATCGCTCGTCACCATACATAACTGATCATTGGTCCTTGTGAAAGGAGCAAACGAGCGTCGATCAATGAGCTGTCTTGTTGATCGGCGCTCGTTTTCACAGCCCATAATAGGAACCTAAGTCTTCATTCACATATCCGTTAGGGCTCTATTCTGACATGCCGTCGGAGGGTTCTGTCAGAATAGGGCCCTTTCCCCATTCATCATCCCCATCGATTTAAATCGTGACGGATCCTGTCCCAATGGTTTCCATTTGTCTCAGTTGTCCAAGGGTTCCGTCGTTTTGACGGAATAAATAGCGTAGTCGACTATGCTAGTGATGGTTTCCGTTTGAGTCAGTCAGGGAACCGTTCTGACGGGAATCTCCGACGGAACATCAGAACTGTACCCGGACGCAGATGCGCACGAAGCCTAAGTCACTTGTGTACCATGTGTACTGCTAGATTGTCAGTAGACTGTCAGCTTCTTTGATCGGACGCCCATTGTTGTGCTAGAACTTCTAAGTCCCCCCTGCAGTCCCTAGATCCACATCACAGCACGAGATCTGGAATAATAAACAGCTCATTTATTAATACATCTGGGAGACATGTACAGTTTGGAGGTCTATAGTGGGCGAACTCCCGTTTATTAGCTGAAATTGCATTAATAGTCTATTAGGACGGGGGTTCTTCTTTAGAAGGATTTCCTTTTATGAAAAATATGCAGAATAAACATAGACCAAGTATATTGCTTTGTGACTTCGGCCATAAACTTCTAGGAGGTGATTTTGGTCTGTACGGTGTCAGGAGCAGATTTGTCTTGTGATCTAAGCAGCTTGATGCAACATTCAAGGAACTCAAATTGTGCGGTTTTTACCATATGGAGACGCACTTCCGTAAATGGGAAGATTTACTTTTTGATCAGGTGGGGGGGGGGGGTCCGACTGCCTGCACCCAGACTGAGCATGAGATTGAAGGGGCCACAGTACTGGTTAAGTACATGGGACTGCACTGTTGTTCCTAGTGGCATGGAAAATCTTTTAAGGGGACACCGTACTAAAACTTCGCTGATACTCCTTCAATCTTAGGATGGGTGGGGGTTCTGGCAGTTGGACGCCCACTGATCAAAAAGTGATGGCATATTCTAGCGATATGCCATTAGTTTATGTGATGGGAATACCCATTTAGGCTACATACACACGTTGCGGAATTTTGTGCAGAAAATCCACGACAAAAGGAAATTCCTCAGGTAAAACCCGCACCTAATAGTGTGAGGGTTTTTTTTTGTGTGTGTTTTTTTACATTTTGATACAGAAATATGTGCATTTTTATGCTGCGGATTTTGGTGCGTTTTTGTTTTTTTATACTAGTCAGATAAATGCACATGCTGAGGATGTTAAAATACGCACCACAGATCAGTTTACGTGCACAAAAACTCTGCAATGTGTAGATGAGATTTCTTGAAATTGACACCTCATTACGCTGCGGATTTGCCACCTAAAAATTATGGGCCACAAATCTGCATGCAATACGCATTGTGTGCATTTGGCCTTAAGGCTCTGTTCACATTGCCAGTCAGTTTGGCTACGATCACCTTTGATGGTAATAATAGTGTAGCATGCAGCCCTATTCTTGCTGACAAAACGACAGATCGCTCTTCGGAACCCCGATATATCCCCTTAATAAATCCAGGGACCCCTTAAGTGGGGCCCGTTGGTCACCGCCTGAATCCATTGTACGATAGATCGAGCAGAGCGAAGCAGAAGACATGATGACAATGTGAACATAGCCCTAGACAGCTTCACGGTACGTTTAACATCTACAGTGGTCTCCTACCGGTGGCCCTACATCTGTGGCTGAACTAGCAACAGGTTGGAGACCACTGACCTACATCGTCATGATCCCAGGGGACATGCACGGAGATGTGGACAAGCCCTACCCCGAATTTCATTTACTGCAGAGACATGTAAACCATTTACTACAAAATTCAAAGGCCGAAATAAATACACCGATCAGTGCCGCTCTCATTGTAGAGCTTTCCATATATCTGCAATTATATAAATGAACATGAACCACATATTGTAACAGCCACAGTATAAACTGAAGTTATAAAGCAATCACTAAAATGTATCGGATATTCACACAAGGCGTCTTTACTGTGTTGTAGCAGCAGATTTTTTCTGCAATTTTTTTCTCTGTTTTTTCTAAAAAAATTATGTGGAAAAAAAGCCACATGTGAACATGCCCTATAGTGACGGCATCCAACATTTCACTCATTACAAAAAAACCTTCTATACTGTACAACAGAGCTGTTATTAGATGGCTGGCAGTTTCTGTCTATAGAAAATGTTCACGATTTTTATGCATGAAAGGTGACATGCGCCATTTTTAACTACGCCAACAAATTGTCAGCCATATGTGAAAGAGGAAAAAGTGACGTCCATTACATAAATACGGCACATGGCTCATTTGCTGCACTTCTACGTTAATATATTGTTTACATCAGGGGCACTCAGCCGGTGACTCTCCATCCAATGTGCAAATAGAACTCCAAGCATACCTATGGCTGCTGAGAGTTGTAGTTTCAACACAGCTAGGGAGAGCCATCCCTGGTCTAAACCATTTTCCAGAAATGACCCCTCGGCCGGTGTTATAATGGCCACTATGCTTCACCATGTATTGCAATTTACAAAGTTGGAAAATAGGGACACCAGACCTAGAAGACTAGCCAATCAATCCTGCAGGCAGATCGTATACACAAACTTTACCCCCCGGAGCCGCGGTCCCTAAGATCAGTGCTCGGGGACCAAATCTTAACACAATGTATATTAGTAAATTGTATCACTAGATGTGCTCAGGTATATGGAACGTATAATAGTCTCAGATCTACCTCTGCGGTTCTAACTGTAGACATGTACTGTATATAAATTATCTACATTATATGTGACAATCCACCAACACTGCTGCGCCCCATACCAGATACATTGTCTGCTTTATCCTCAACCAAAGAAATCTCTGTTCCAGTAATTCCCAACCTTTTTACCATTAAGAAAATTATTTCACTTCCTTGGGGTAACTGCCTGTGGGGTAACTGCGTCTGCTGTCTTCTGGGGAACCTCTAACCAAGTTCCCAGGGTTTGGAAACACTGCTCTAGTCAATAGCCGATAAACAGGTGCCACATCGTAATGTCCAACTTCTGAAACTTTTCCCAATATGTTAAAACCAAGAACCATATTGAACTATGCAGTGTAGGTTTTTACATCAATGAACATTTACAGTTAAATTAATGACTATGGGTTACATTGATGACTCAATGCCAGAAGGCACCTCTAAAGCTGGCAATAGACGGGACGATTTGCCCTAGACTTTTCAGGACACTGGTCGGCGAAGGGGGACGTCAACCGTACAAGACCTCTGTAGTGATAGAGATGATCTTGTGAGCGAAAAATGTTTCCCACTGTTTATGTATTTTATATACATACACACACACACACACACACACACACACACTATACACATTCGTAGCATTCAATCACTAGAAGAAATGTAAACAATTCCAATACGGTTTCTAACCAATGCAACAAATGTCTTTAATTTGAAGCCAATTGTTTTAGTGCCTTAGTGAATCGTTAAAAATCATTGTCATGTCTATATCCAACTTATTTTAGATGATAACAGAGAGGAATAGCATGACTTGAGTGTAAGCCAATTGCAAATACAACAGGGGATTTATCAATATTGTCGTAAACTGTATCATATTAAACAACCAAATTAGTGCAAATTGCAAATTGCACCAATTTTATCAATATGGCATAACTCGCTGGGTGTGTTACGCACTTTACGCCACATCATGGCTGGCATACTTTACATAAATACTTTGGCGCACAACGTTAATAAATTTGACGCATTGTACGACTCCTGTTAGCCACACCCCTTTTATAAATACTTTTTAAAACTGCCAATGTAGTGGAAAAAGTGGCTAAAAACACATAATACATTTGCTGCTTTCCATTTGGATATCACTGTACAAAAGAAACGTTCAGCTCTGCTACATCTGTATTTCTGAAATATGATCTAATACAGTAATACAAATTTTTTCTTAAAGTTTCGGAATATACAGCTGACCGTCCAGGTCACCAAAATCTGCTACGAAATGAGCGCACAAATCAATCACTCCAACTACGAAGGTGACCAAACGTAACAAACTTTGTCGTAACGCCCGACCATCAAACATAACACAAAGTCGGAATCATAGAATAGCAAATATCAAAACCTGTACAAATGATATAAAAGCAGATAAGAAAAAAACAAAATAGATTCCTAATCGCAGTGGAACGTAACACAACCTGAAGTTGTAGGAGGACTACAAGTCTCAGTATTCCCTGCTGATCATTTATACACTGAACGCCAGATTCATTCACAATAAACAAGACAACCAGTGGCTGGGTAATGTAGTCCTACAACATCAGGCACACATTGCCCATCATTCAACATAACTGCTTGCTGCCTACCTAGAAAGCATGCCAGGGTGCAGTAACGCTGTGCCATCACTCCGATGGAGGTTGGAGTCTTGGAGCCAAGAGAAGTGCAAACTTTGCAATGATGATGAGAGTCTCTGCTCCCCTGGCCAGTGTCAGCACTTTGTGTGTAACACAGGGGCTTGTGGTGGGGAGGAAGGCTGCGTACCCTCTGATCACATACTAATGTGCTCATGAAGCCAGTCTGTCCACAGTGTTGTCATATGTAATGGAGCTTGGCAGTTATAGGTTACACTAAGAAGAGGTGGAGACTCGCGGGGTCCTGCAGACTATGATTACAATGCATCCCGGCTGTTCATTCATAGTCTGAAGCCTTCACCTCATCCCACTCTCACCCACGCCCTGCACACTCACAGATCTGGACGCACGTGATGTACCTACATACAGAACTGCACAGGTGGCATAAGGCTGCCAATAGACAGTGGTGGGCCACTCGCGGAGCACCACTCCAGCTGCCAATCCCACCTGTTTACGTCTGATGACGGCTGCGGAACTTGTCCGGGTGTCCCATGAAATACTCCAGAATCTCATACAACTGCACATAGGAGGGGGGTTAGGGTGTATTCACACGGTGCGGTTTAGGTTGCTTTTTCTTTTTTTTCTTCAATTTTAAAACTGTAAACGATTTCTCAGGGACATGAATGGTTATTTTGTGTTCGAACGTAGCGGCACAAAACCGCCTATTAAGGTAGAAGTCGGGACAAAATGCGTCCGAACCAGAACTGCACTGTGTGAATGTATCCTTAACCCCTTAAGGACTGAGCCTGTTTTGGCCTTAAGGACACAGCCTATTTTTTCAAATCTGACATGTGTCACTTTATGTGGTAATAACTCCGGAATGCTTTTACCTATCCAAGCGATTCTGAGATTGTTTTCTCGTGACACATTGGACTTTATGTTACTGGCAAAATTTGCTCGATACATTAAGTATTTAATTGTGAAAAACATCAAAATTTAGCGAAAAATTGCAAAAATTAGCATTTTTCTAAATTTATATGTATCGGCTTGTAAGACAGATAGTAATACCACACAAAATTGTTGCTAATTAACATCACCCATATGTCTACTTTAGATTGGCATCGTTTTTTGAACATCCTTTTATTTTTCTATGACCTCACAAGGCTTAGAACTTTAGCAGCAATTTCTCACATTTTCAAGAAAATGTCAAAAGGCTATTTTTACAGGGCCCAGTTCAGTTGTGAAGTGGATTTTAAGGCCTTATATATTAGAAACCCTCGATAAGTCACCCCATTTTAAAAACTTCACCCCTCAAAGTATTCAAAACAGCATTTAAAAAGTTTATTAACCCTTTAGATGTTTCACAGGAATTAAGGCAAAGTAGATGTGAAATGTTCAAATTTCTTTTTTTTTTTGCAGAAATTCATTTTTCATCTATTTTTTTTGTAACACAGAAAGTTTTACCAGAGAAATGCAACTCAATATCTATTGCCCAGATTCTGCAGTTTTTAGAAATACCCCACATGTGGCCCTAGTGCACTTATTGACTGAAGCACCGGCCTCAGAAACAAAGGAGCACCTAGAGGATTTTGGGGCCTCCTTTTTATTAGAAAATATTTTAGGCACCATGTCGGGTCTGAAAGGCTCTTGCGGCGCCAAAACAGTGGAAATCCCCCAAAAGTGACCCCATTTTGGAAACTACACCCCTTGAGGAAATTATCTAGGGGTATAGTTAGCATTTTGACCCCGCAGGTTTATTGCAGAAATTATTGGAAGTAGGCCGTGAAAATGAAAATCTACATTCTTTCAAAGAAAATGTAGGTTTAGCTAATTTTTTCTAATTTCCACAAGGACTAAAAGGAGAAAATGCACCACTACTTTTGTAAAGCAATTTCTCCCGAGTAAAACAATACCCCGCATGTGGTCATAAACGGCTGTTTGGACACACGGCGGAGCTTAGAAGGGAAAGAGTGCCATTTGTCTTTTGGAGATCAAATTTAGCAGGAATGGTTTGCGGAGACCACGTCACATTTGCAAAGCCCCTAAGGGACCAAAACAGTGAAAACACCAAAAAAGTGACTCCATTTAGGAAACTACACCCCTTGAAGAATCCATCTAGGGGTGTAGTGAGCATTTTGAACCCACAGGGGTTTCATAGATTTTATTAGAATTGGGCAGTGAAGATAAAAAAAAAACATTTTTTTCCAATAAGACGTAGCTTTAGCTCAAAATTTTTCATTTTCTCAACAAATAAAGGAATAAAATAACCCCAACATTTGTAAAGCAACTTCTCTGGAGTACGGCAATACCCAATTTGTGGTCATAAACGGCTGTTTGGGCATACGGCAAGGATCAGAAGAGAAGGAGTGCCATTTGGCTTTTGGAGCACAGATTTTGCTGGATTGGTTTCTTGACACCATGTCACTTTTGCAAAGCTCCTAAGGTACCAGTACAGTGGAAACTCCCCAAAAGTGACTCGATTCACGAAACTACACCCCTTGAGGAATTCATCTAGGGGTGTAGTGAGCATTTTGACCCCACAGGTGTTTCATAGATTTTATTAGAATTGGGCAGTGAAAATAAAAAAAATCCTTTTTCTTCAATAAGACGTAGTTTTAGCTGAAAATGTTTCATATTCTCAACAAATAAATGAAAAAAAGCACCCCAACACTTGTAAAGCAACTTCTCCTGTGTACGGCAATACCACATATGTGGTCATAAACTGCTGTTTGGGCACAGAGTAGGGCTCAGAAGGGAAGGAGCGCCATTTGGCTTTTGGAGTACAGATTTTGCTGGATTGGTTTCTGGGCGCTATGTCGCATTTGCAAAGTCCCTGTGGGACCAAAACAGTGGAAACCCCCCAGAAGTGACCCCATTTTGGAAACTACACCCCTCAAGGTATTCACCTAGGGCTGTAGTGAGCATATTAACCCCACAGGTGATTGGCAGAAATTGGTGTGCACTCGATATTGCAGAGTGAAAATGGTTTTTCAATAGATATGCCAATATGTGGCGCCCAGCTTGTGCCACTGGAGACACACACCCCAAAAATTGTTAAAAGGGTTCTCCCGGGTATGGCGATGCCATATATGTGGAAGTAAACTGCTGTTTGGGCACACTGTAGGGCTCAGAAGGGAGGTAGCGCCATTTGGCTTTTGGAGCGTGGATTTTGCTTGTAGTAGTTTTGTTTTGAGTCTTACTGGTGTTTCCGTTTATAATGTCGGGGCACATGTAAGGCGGGCGGAGTATATAAGGGGCATAGTCAGGTGGTATAGTGGGGTAAAAAAAAACAATAAAATAATCCATAGATGTGTGTTATGCTGTGACACAATCCTTTCTGCACAGGCCGGTGTCGCACTAATAAATGGTCTTTACTTATTCCCCTTTTGGTCCACACTCGGCACCTTTGAAGTTTGGGGAATTTTGCTGGGAAAGTGTTGTCCAAGTATAATACGGGCGCCCTCACTTCCAGCAGATATGTTTGGGCCCACCCCTTCCTGGTTCCCTAATTTTAGGGGCCTTGATAATTCGCCACTTGAAACAGAAGAAATGTTCCCCTCGAGCCGGCACAACTACATATTTTTCTTTCCTGATTTATTGGTGCCTTGACTAATTTTATTTTTTCATAGACGTAGTGGTATGACGGCTGGTTTGTTGCGGGACGGGCTGTAGTTTTTATTGGTACCATTTTGGGGTACATGCGACATTTTGATCACCTGTTATCCTTTTTTTTTTGGGAGGCAAGGTGACCAAAAAACAGCAATTCTGGCATATTTTTTTAGTTTTTTTTATACAGCGTTCACCACGCATTATAAATTACATGTTACTTTTATTCTGCAGGTCAGTCCGATTCCGGTGATACCTAATTTATAGCACTTTTTATGTTTTACAACTTTTTGCACAATAAAATAACTTTTGTAAAGCGAATGGATTTTTTCTGTCGCCAAGTTGTGAGAACCATAACGGTTTTAATTTTTCGTCGACGGTGCTCTATGAGGGCTTGTTTTTAGCGAGACGAGTTATAGTTTTTATAGGTACCATTTTTAGGTACATGCGACTTTTTGATCACTTTTTATTAAAATTTTTGGAAGACAAAGTGACCAAAAAATAGCAATTATGTCAGTATTTTTTAGTTTTGTTTTTTTACGGCGTTCACTGTGCGGAATAAATAACATAATATTTTTATAGTTCAGGTCGTTACGGTCGCAGCGATACCAAATATGTATGGCTTTATTATTTTTTTCAATAATAAAATGACTTGATAAAGGAAAAAGGGCGATTGTGTTTTGTGTTATTATTTGAAACTTTTATTGTATGTTTTACAACTTTTATTTTTACTTTTTTTACACTTTTTTTTACACTTTTCTTTGGTCCCACTAGGGGACTTGAAGGTCCAACTGTTTGTTTGATGTTCTAATACATTGCACTACCTATGTAGTGCAATGTATTAGAACTGTCAGTTGTTCACTGACAGCAAGCCGATCAGGCTCCGCCTCCGGGCGGGGCCTAATCGGCTAACGTAATGGCAGATAGGAAGCCATTGTTAGGCATCCTGTTGCCATAGTAGCAGTCGCCAGCCTTGCCATCGCATGGCAAGGCTGCCAATTGCATACAAACCACTTTGATGCAGCGATTGCATTGAATCGCTGCATTGAAGGGGTTAATGCCAGGAATCGGAGCTAGCTCCGGTTCCTGCCGATAGATCGGGGTGTCCGCTGTAACATACAGCGGACACCCACTGCTGATGACGCCGGCTCAGCTTCTGAGCCGGAAGCTGAGCCGGCGCCATCTTGCCGATGGTACCGGAAGCCTCCTGGGCCCCGCCGACGACGGGGCATAGGAGGATTCCGTTACAGGCTGATCGGGAGGTAAGCATTAGCCCTCCGATCGCCTTTGCAGCCAACGGCAACCCAGCGATCACGTTGCTGGGGCGCCGGTGGCTATAAACTCCTCACATGCTGCGATCTCTATTGAACGCAGCATGTGAGGGGTTAATCGGTCGGATCGGCGGCTAGCTCCGGTCCTGGCCGATACCTCAGGGTGCCAGCTGTAACATACAGCTGTCACCCGGCGGTGATGTCGCTGGCTCAGCTCCTGAGCCAGCTTCATCTCCATCACGTACAGTTACGTGGAGATGCGCGAAAAGGCCATCTCCCATCACGTAACTGTACGTGAAATGGCGCGAAGGGGTTAAAGCAAGTGTCATTTTGACACACTGACTCCCACCCATAAAAGTGTGAACACGCTCCTTTTCTTACTTATGGTTATTTATATTTGGCCAGTCCGCACAGATAAGGCTATGTTCACATTGGAGTTAGGAGCATAACGTGGAAGCTTCTGAGCCCCAGGGCAACATATGAACAAGGACCCCCCCCAGCCTTTACATAGAGATTTGGTCCATTGCCTGTAATCTCTGCACCCCATTTAGTTACCCTCCTGTACAATGTATAGTGCAAAGTAATCCAACTTTGTAATATACCTTGTGTTTTAGTGTGTCATTAATGCAGGGCCGGCCTTAGGCTGGAGGGCGCCCTGTCCAGCAGAATAGTTTTGGTGCCCCCTCCCATATTATATACCTTCCACACAAATAATTCCACCGTATACTGTTCACATAAATAACACCGGTATGTCCTGTATGTATAAATAATGCAACCATTTACTTTATACATAAATAATACATTTGTAAAATGTATATATAATATTTTTTATTTATATAGCACCAACATATTCCGCAGCACTTTTCAGTTCAGGGGGTACATTGTACAGACATTACATATTGACAAAACTAATTTCCAATTCAAACAAGAGGAGTGAGGACCCTGCTCTCAACAGCTATGTAACCATATGTAATACCGCCATATACAGTACACGTTAATACTGTACATATAAATAATACCCCCATGTACTGTGTGTCCAACATATGCTGTAAATATAATAATCACTTTATACTCTACACACAACACCACTACATATTGTTTGTATCAAAAAATACTGCTCTACACTGTACATATAATACCGTTCTATTCACTACACACCTATTATACTGCTATATACTATACTCCCATATAATACCGCTATATACTGCATACACCTATAATATTGCAACATACACTACCCACAAAATACTGCTATACAGTCTACACACACACAATACCACTATATACTGTACACATCAGTTTTGCCACTATTTCCACAAAAGCACAGCAAAAACTTTTTTTAAGTCATTGCTGCAAAACTACAATGTGTGAATATGCCTTACAGTATCATATGTACACGAGAATCATATATATCCACATGCACACAGATATATGCACGCACACACACTCAATTTACGTACTCATACACACACACACACACACACACACACACACACACACACTCATATACACACACATACATACATACACACACACACTTACCTTCTATGTAGGATCTCTCATGCAGACAGTCTCCTGAAGCAGCAGGGCCCTTTACAACATGCCCCATCCCAGGACAGCAGATATAACCAGCTGCAGAAGTAGCTGGTCTGTTGCTCTTCAAGAATAGGGGGACCCAGCCCTGGAGTGGAGGGGGACACAGGAGAGAAATGCAACACAGCAGAGGAGGGGGATACAGGAGACGGCTAGAAACGGAGCTTCCTCTCTGCAGACACTCAGGCTGTGAACTCTCCCCTCCCCCTCTTCTCTGTCCCGACTGCTTCAGACAAGAGAGAGAGGACCGTAGTTTGTGTTCACAGCAGTCCACAGGCTGAGGAGACGGGATATGGTGCCACCATAGAGAAGATTATGTTGTAGGAGGGAATACTGGCTGCAGAGGGACTATCTACTGAAGCATTAGGCAGCATGTTTGTCAGTGAGGGCGCCCCCTTTACTTAGGAGGAGTGATGCGCCCTGTGCTGCCGCACACCCCTGAGTCCGGCCCTGCAATAATGTAATTATTTTCAAGATCTCTGCCGGCTGTCAGTGAATGGAAACATTATTGCAGTCTGTGCAGACCTAACATGAACAGCGGAGGGTTTATTACAATCGTATCCAGTTTAAAACAAAAAAAAGCTAAATACATCAGCAGCACAAATCTCTCTGCTGTCCTGATAGTTTGCTACAATGTATCAGTGCAGGTAAAATTTACCCGATTTTTTAGCTCACAGAGGATTGTCTAGACTGGATACAACGGTGGCAAAATTATTAGGTCAGGAGAGTTTCAACCCTTGGGTTTAAGGAATAATGTTTCTGTTCACTGACTGCAAGCTGAGAACTTGAAAGTGAAAAGTTGAAACAAAGTATAATTCATTATTAGGGTATGTTCACACGCACTGTTTTCAGACGTAATTCGGCCGTTTTACGCCTCGAATTACGCCTGAAAAAACGGCTCCATTACGCCTACAAACTTCTGCCCATTGCTTTCAATGGGTTTTACGATGTTCTGTTCCCACGACGTCAAAAGACGGCGCGTAAAAAGACGCCCGCGAAAAAGAAGTGCATGTCACTTCTTGGGATATTTTTGGAGCCGTTTTTCATTGACTTAATTGAAAAACAGCTCCAATAACGGCCGTAAAATACACTGCAAAAAACGCGAGTAGTTACAAAAACGTCTAAAAATCAGGAGCTGTTTTCGCCTGAAAACAGCTCCGTATTTTCAGACGTTTTTGGTCACTGCGTGTGAACATACCCTTACACGGATGAAGCTTTATTTACCGGACTGGACAATACGGTTAATATATAAGGGACGCACTTTTATCAGTAAATTTGCCGCACCTTGATAGACACGTTAGACACTATTCTCTTCCTAATGCCACTTCATAGCTGGCGTACCTTACAGCAATATTTTGCGCGACAAGAATGGTGCCCCTCATTACAAAATGTGGCACAATTTATGACTCCTTATAACCACGCCTGTTTTTCTAGACACTTTTCTAGAAAGTTATGTGAGCTATTATGTACAAGAGTATAATCTAGACGAGTGGCTCCTGTTCTAGCGGACTTGAGCTGTCCTTGTATTACAACCATTCACCTGAATGTCCGCCATGTAATACTACATCTCTCCTCTAGTGGCCACTGCAGGGGAAATGCCTGGCTGTCCGCAGCTTCCTTTGGCAGAAAGCTGTCTGCTTGGGTTGCAGTGGCTGCATTCTGAAAGGTTTTATCTCTGATGAGGCAACCAGTTTAATTTTTGTGAATTTCCATTGTGGCGGTGCAAAACCTTCCTATAGCGGCGTGGTCATGCCTGAAATTTTAGATTTTGCTCTCCCTGATACGGTCTACCTGGCCACTGTCATCAGCTGATTGTTAAAGGGAATCTGTCACCAGCATTTCACCTATTGAACTTTACTCACCCCTCGCCGGCCGCTGCTATCAAAAGTTCATTGCCGTTATCCCCTCTCCTAAATTCCTCCTGCGACTGTAAATAACGGTCTGCAAACATTTCGTAATTATCGTAATAATCCGGTGTCCCTTTGTTCGCACACACCAGAAGAGGACATCAATGCACAAGTGCGGGATTTTGTGTGCTGGGGGAAGGCGAGGAGCTGTCAATCAAAAGTAAGGGGGCGGGAAAAACTCGGAAAGATTTGAGGAATGAAGATTTGACTCATGCTCATTAGCATACGGTGCGGGAACATTAAAAAACGGAATACTAAAGCTATAGAGGTGACTACAAAGACAATTATAAGTTATATAGCAATGATTTTTTTTACCCACTACCACCTGGTATTGCTTGTTTAATAGGTGAAATGCTGGTGACAGGTTCCCTTTAAAGATACCGACAAACAATAAAAAGTGACACGCTACCATGACCCAACTATCATTGGTGAGCAAATTAGCAAAATATTTGATCAAAATAGCCAATAAAAAACAAAATAAGGATTGTGACAATAACATATCTAGCCCTATGTGCCAGATAAAAAGAAACATCTGTCTGTACATCACTCAATACTTTGTATCACATCATTTTATTTATATGCACTATTCTCCCCCTAGTGGCCAATGAGCGGAAGTGCACGGTTTAAAAGATCACAGAGAAAGGTCGAAACAGCCTGAGATGAACTCCCCATATTGTCATGATTAATTATTGTGTTGATCAGTTGTGTGTCATAACTGTGAATAAAAGTCTTCGCTTGTACATCCAGGAATTTCTGAGTATTTTTTTTTTTCGAGGTCTGCATGCAGTACTGTATTTCCCAGTTGTAGAGCTTACAACTGTTCCTAATTACTAGCGATAGTCTGTTTTGTTTAGAAGTCATCCATCAGTCCTGTATTTGTTTGAGACGTTCTCATCTATGTGCCATGGCCTGGTAAAAAATGCACGGATAATCGGGAACGTATCCTATTGATATCCTTAATCACGAGGTACTGAAATTGCGTCATTTTATTCTGTGTTAAAATATAAATTTAGGCTAGTTTCATGTTGTATGTTATTATGCAGTCCTGCAATAAGCATCGGGCGAGATTTTGTAAATGTATTAGACGGGATGTCATGAGCCATTTGTCAGGGCCAGTCACATTAGCGATCTGTGCAGGATCACGCATTAGGGGAGAGGACATGCCATAGACGGCATACGAGGTGTACTTTCTTTTTCGGTTACTAGTTCTTTTTTAACACAGTTTGGGCCAAATGTCATACAACCAAACTCCCAATTCTGAATTCTCTGACATTTTAATCTTCACCTCTATTTTGCTCAGCAACACCCCCAAAACAACACAGAAACATCTCCTTTTATGTATTTTATTTACACAAGCGGTTCATACTATAGGACAGTCCTGGGGGGAAAAATCGGGATTGTTGGCAGGTATGCTGTAGGTTGTTAGGTAGTGTGTCCCTAGCAACCTGTCTGTCAAATTCCAAACTTGGTTGGCACTGTGCTAGCAGCAGAGAAGGGGTGAAAGCAGCTCGCAGCAGTCACTTCATACTATTCTCTATCTAAGGGCCTGTTCACACCTGTGTTGGTGTTTCCATTGTTCTGCTCCATCAGAGGAGCAAACCAACAAAAATACAGAAAGCGCCGCTTCTGTCACATGACAGACAACATCAGCACCTGACGGAACCCATTATCTTTAATGTGTTCCGTCATGGTGTCTGTGGCTTTATCGTAAAACAACAGCACAGCATGCGGCGGTATTTTCGGCTGGATCTATGACGGAGCCTACAACGCAGATGTGAACAGACCCAAGGCTGCAGTATCACATTTTTTTAAATGGAGAAAACTACTTTAAAGGGGGGTTCTCCAATTTTGACAATTCCTACTTGTTAGTAGGGTTCCTTGACAATAAGCAGATCACAAAGTCTCTCCCTGCTGGTACCTCCAGCAATCAGCTGTAATCTGGGGAAACCTGATAGTAAAGGCCCTTTAATACCGGCTGATTGTTGATCGGCGCTCGCTTGCTCTTGTCACATGGAGCTATGGATGGGGACGAGCGGTCGTTAGTCCGATCGCTCGTCCCCATACATTATCATCATGTCGGCAGCGCGTCTCCCTGTTTACACACCAAGATGTTCTGCCGACAACGATAATATTTTACTTTTTTAAAAAGATACATCAGCACATGATCGAGCGATTTCTAAACTGGATTAAGCACAGCCTAGTGAAGGTGAACATTAGAATCATAACTAGTGAGCAGGTAATGATTGTCAGAAGCTGCGGGCACATCCCCAGTTCCTCCACAGTGACGCTACCAGCATTTGTGTATTTCGTTATATGGGCATGCTGGGACATTTAGTTCTCTAATAAAAGGAGAACATGTGGATATATTGAATGTACACTCCGAGAAAGGAAGCAACTTGTGGGGCACATACATCATTCATATTGAAATGGTTAATAGTCCCAGTCAGGAGATGAGTGCGGATTGTGCAGAATTCTGGAAATGTGATCAATCTTCCAGTCCTCGGTCTTGTTTGATGTCATGCACATATGCGGAGACCCTTGTTTCATCTTAATAGATGTTCAGTGACAATAGATCAGTTGTCGAATTACAAATAGACAGTTCCTGAAGAGACCTCCTAGAGAGCGCTGGATAGACGCGTCACGGTCGTTTTGACATGTATCAATCACACAGTGGAAACCATTCAGTGATAAGAGTCTTATTTTGGATTCCTGCAGGACCTTTGCTAACCTGCATGCACTTATCTGGCAGGGTCCTATTGTCTGCCAGCCCCGCACCAGCCCGCAGATAGATTACAAGAGACGTCGGCCTCTCTTTTGTCTGTTTCATCTTCATTTCTGACAGGTTTCGGTCAGTCAGATCACCTGCAGGCTGTCACCAAGTCCATTCATATCTCGTGTTGATCTTGGAAGATTCTGCAAGTTCAATGCAAGAAGTTAAAGATCCCTGGTACTTACGGTCTTGTTCACACAGCGCTAAAAAAAAACGTTGTGTAAACGTGTCAAATACACCAGCGTTTTTCTAAAGCGCTTTTTAAACTACAGGTGTTTTTGATGTGTCTTTTTCACGTTTTGTGCACACTTTCTGCGCGTTTTTTTGGCGGCTAATTAGTACTCCCCTTGACTAAGGGAATTTGGTGTGTTTTTGGCGCCTTTTATGCACCAAAGAAGTGACCTGACACTTCTTTTTTTACGTGGCGTGTTTTTTAACCCCTTAATGACCAGCCTATTTTAAACCTTAATGACCAAGCCATTTTTTACGTTTTTCCATCGTCGCATTCCAAGAGCTATAACTCTTTTATTTTTGCGTCGACATAGCTGTATAAGGTCTTGTTTTTTGCGGGACAAGTTGTATTTTTTAATAGCACCATTTTGAGGTACATATTATTTATTGATTAACTTTTATCAACTTTTTTTTGGGGGGGAATAGAAAAAACCCTGAAATTTTGCCACGCTTTTTCGCGTCTTAAGTCTACGCCGTTTACCGTGTGATATAAATAACACAATAACATTATTCAGCGGGTTGTTACGATTGCAACGATATCAAATTTGTATAGTTTTTGTATGTTTTACTACTTTTACACAGTAAAAACGCATTTTTTTCAAGATTATTTGTTTTTGTGTCTCCATGTTTGAAGAGCCGTAACGTTTTTATTTTTTCGCCGATGCGGTTGTATGCGGGCTTTTTTTTTGCGGGAAGACTTGTAGTTTTTATTGGTACCATTTTGGAGTAGATGCGACTTTTTGATCATTTTTATCACATTTTTTTTAAGTCAGTATTCACAGAAAACAGCAATTTTTCCATAGTTTTTTATTACATTTTTTACGGCGTTCACCGTGCGGGTTAAATAATGTAATATATTTATAGTCGGGGTCGTTACGGACGCGGCGATACCAAATATGTGTAACTTTTTTAATTTAGTTTGGTTTTTTAATAGTAAAGCATTTTGTAAGGGAAAAAGCTGGGTTTTTCATTTTTTTTCAATTTTTTTTTTTAATCACCTTTATTAAACTTTTTGTTTTCTTTTTTACTAGTCCCACTAGGGGACTATAATATGCGATTCTCCGATCGCTATTATAATACACTGCAATACTTCTGTATTGCAGTGTATTACTGCCTGTCCGTTTAAAACGGACAGGCATCTGCTAGGTCATGCCAGAGGCATGATCTAGCAGGCAATCATGACAGGCAGACCTGGGGGCCTTTATTAGGCCCCCGGCTGCCATAGAAGACACTGACACTCGGCGATCGTATCTCCGGGAGAGGGAGCTCCCTCCCTCTCTCCCAAACCACTCAGATGCGGTGCTCGCTATTGCGTACCGCATCTGAGGGGTTAAACATGTGAGATCGATACTAATATCGATCTCACACGGCAGAGCAGGGACGCCCCCAGCTGCCTCTGGCAGCTGAGAGCAGGGAGATTTGACGGCTCCCTGCTCTGTTTACTCATTCTGATGCAGTGCCGTAAAAAGGCATATGCATCAGAATAAAGCCCATTAGTGGCCGCTGTTAAAAGGCGTATTGGCGGTCACTAACAGGTTAAACACACTAAGTATCATCCACTTCTCTTTAGAACGCCCAGCTTCTGACAGTGCAGACACAGCCGTGTTCTCGAGAGATCACGCTGTGTCGTCACTCACAGGTCCTGCATCGTGTCGGACGAGCGAGGACACATCGGCACCAGAGGCCTCAGTTGATTCTGCAGCAGCATCGGCGTTAGCAGGTAAGTCGATGTAGCTACTTACCTGCAAACGCTGATGCTGCTGCAGAATCAACTGTAGCCTCTGGTGCCAATGTGGCCTCGCTCGTCTGACACGATGCAGGACCTGTGAGTGACGTCACAGCGTGATCTGCCAGAAGCTGGGCGTTCTGAAGAGAAGTGGATGATACTTCTCGTCAGAACGCCCAGCTAGTAAAAGTAGTAAAAACGCCCCGATGTAACACACATAATACACGCCCACTTGGACTTTTACTTTTAAACACGCCCAGTTTTACTTTTGTAAGCCTCATTTGCATAAATACAAAAATGGTCATAACTTGGCCAAAAATTCTCGTTTTTAAAAAATAAAAACGTTACTCTTATCTACATTGCAGCGCCTATCTGCTGCAATAGCAGATAGGGGTTGCAAAATCTGGTGACAGAGCCTCTTTAACTTCGCTGCTACTGTAAATGCTGCGGAATTTCCACACTGAATTCCGTTGCGGATATTCCGCAGTGTTTACACTACGTGGGAACCTGGCCTAAGGCTACATGCACACGTTGCGGAATTTGTGGCAGAAAATCTGCATCAAAACCGGTAATTGCGCAGGTAAAACCCACACCTAATATTACGTTTTCGATGCGTTTTGATGCTGATAACTACAGTGCAATTTTTTATTTTTTTTAAAACGTTAATTATTTGCAAAGTTATGAGCATTTTTCTAAATATTCTAATGTGGCTCTAATAGCCAAATAGGAGGTGACTCTTTCTTTTCACTCTGGGCGGTGTAATGTTTTCTGTATGACGCTGTCCAATCAGCATACAGCTTCTCCCCGCTCCATGCCCAGCAAAACAGTCTGATAATATAGTATACAGCTTCTCCCCCTTCCCAGCCCAGCACCACAGTGTGATCATATAGTATACAGCTTCCATTCGACTGTGTTTTCAACTGGTGATATCTCCGATTGTTTCATTGCAGTCCTGGAGTATACCACCAGACCCACTTGTTCTAGGCGGTCCACAGCCGGAGATATGGCTGTTTGAAGTGATCCCCCTTCCCTCCAGCCTCAGTCTCTCACACTGTGTGAAGCAGCTTCATGCTGATAGGACGGAGTCAGAGGCTGTGAGGAGGCTCCACCTCCCGAGAATCGCTGTTGTTACCTCCCACTTGTCTAATATAGCCTCATTTGTATATTTAGAAAAAAGCTCATAACTTTTAAAAGAATAAACTTTTTGGGACACAATTTTAACTTGCATTATCAGTGTGACAGCGCCTATTAGATTAGCATTTGGTATAGAGATTGGGCATTACTAAACTAGTGACACAGAGCCTATTTAACCCCCAAAAAACTCTTAAACCCAAACATGCCCGAAGAGACCACTTCTTCACACACAGAAACCAGTTCTGCTGGGGGGGGGGGGGGCTTGCATTTTGCACTTTGTTTGGTCACTCATACACAAAGCATTTACTTCCATTAGGCCCTGTTCACACTGAGTTTTTTGGCGCTGATTTTGACGCCAAAACAGCTGAAATCCGATCCCATTGATTTCAATGGGAGGCGGAGGCGTTTTTTCTCCCCGAGCGGCTTTTAAATGCTCGCAGGGAAAAAAAAGCGGCATGTTCTTTCTTGCCGCGGTTCCGCCTCTGACCTCCCATTGAAATCAATGGGAGGCAGAAAAAGCGTTTTTCGCTGGATTTTTTGCCCACGTTCCTCAATGGCCACGGGCAAAAAACGCAGCGAAAAACAATAATAGCCGCGGCAAAAAAAGGCAGGCAGGTCAAAATCTGCCTGCAAAATACTCCATGTGAACTTGGCCTTACGATGACTTGGTAAAGCTGGTTAACAACCAACATGGCTGTCACTACAGTTCCCATAAGAGTTGTCACAGCTTTTTTAGACTCCTGATATGACTGGTTATGCAGCGACTGATTCCCCTGCCCCTTTATCTTGGCATAACTAGGTAGTTTTGCTGTTCATCCTTTCCAGAAACACACACATAGATAGATAGATAGATAGATAGATAGATAGATAGATAGATAGATAGATAGATAGATAGATAGATAGATAGATAGATATGAGATAGATAGATAGATAGATAGATAGATAGATAGATAGATAGATAGATAGATAGATAGATAGATAGGATACCGCTAAATAGAATTTGACAGTGGGACAGAAGAGGACGGGGTTATATATATGTCGGGGATTATTTTATTTTAGAAGAAAATGCACTTTTCTTTTTTGGGCATCCAATGCCAAGACTTAGCGATGCCCCCCTGCTGCGAGGATACAACCCTGCCCCTTACATGGGGATTAATGCTCATGTGCTAAGTGCATTACAGCAGTGTTATAAAAACATGTATTAGACAAGTTATCCAAACTTCTTTCTGTGAGTAACACGGGCGATGATTGTTTAAACCAAGCTGGCATGTAATAACCACCTCATTCTGGGTAATTGTACTAGGAAATGGTTGTCCCACCGAGGCATATGTTACATGGCGTTATCATTTATCACACCGGAACCGCCATACACAGCAGCAGAACGATTTATATTGTGTACTGTGTTGTAATTGTGTCCACATGTGCGACTTTGGGTCATTGATCTGGTTCCCCACGTCCTCCCTCCTTCTCCAAACACAGCGGGTACACCTGGTACCCACCCTGGATAGATAATCCCGTACAGAGTGAATGGTCCTTTCACATCCTTGGCTCGCACTGTGTGTTCCTATGATAAAGAGCAGCAGAGTATTATTTCCAGGCTAAAGTTTGGGGTCTGTCCTGTTTTCCGTAAGTCTGGGCTGCTACCTGTTGAACTTGGCTTCTATTGATTTTAATAGGAATTTATAGCTGTCCATGCAAGAAGGTGAAACTCCCAAAACAAACATAGGGCATATAAGAGGTTAAACTATTTTCTTTGTGCTTTGGCAGCTGTTTGTGTCAAGGATTATTTAATCCCTTCGCTGGAATGGAAGATGAAATTGCCGTTCCAGGATCTCACAGGGAGCGAAAGGATGCCAAGGTGGGTAAAGAACCCACAACCCTGTATACTAGAGTCCTGCACCTTAACCATACAACCACACCCCGGGAAACATTGCTGCTGCCCCTGGGAGACTTAAATATCAGATATACATAATTTTCTTGTGCAAAGGTATATTCTGTATACTCAGGATGTCAAAGGAAATGCACAAAGGTGTATTCTAACCCTCAACCCATAGCATGAAAACGGTGTAATGCCGCATTTCCCCTGCTTGAGCGCTGTAGGGAAATTGAACACTTGTTACCAGGTTGCGCCACAGATTAGATTTAACCGCTGAGACGATTTATGATAATCTTATAATGGAGGTACCCTTCTATTAAAATTACATTGTTCAAAGTGTGCAACCCCTTTAAAAGGATACCCTGATAGTAAGCTGATCATAGGGAGGAATCCCCAGAAATGACCTGATATTGCCGGCAACATGGGAACTTCAAGCTGAAGTAGAACAGAATTTGCTTAAAGAGGCTCTTTCACCAGATTTTGCAGCCCCTATCTGCTATTGCAGCCGATCGGCGCTGCAATGTAGATTACAGTAACATTTTTATTTTTAAAAAACGAGTATTTTTGGCCAAGTTATGGCCATTTTTGTATTTATGCAAATGAGGCTTGCAAAAGTACATCTGGGCTTGTTGAAAAGTAAAAGTCCAACTGGGCGTGTATTATGTGCGTACATTGGGGCGTTTTTACTACTTTTACTAGCTGGGCGTTCTGACGAGAAGTATCATCCACTTCTCTTCACAACGCCCAGCTTCTGGCAGTGCAGATCTGTGACGTCACTCACAGGTCCTGCATCGTGTCGGCCACATCGGCACCAGCGGCTACAGTTGATTCTGCAGCAGCATCAGCGTTTGCAGGTAAGTAGCTACATCGATTTACCTGCAAACGCTGATGCTTCTGCAGAATCATCTGTAGCCTCTGGTGCCGGCTCGTCTGACACGATGCAGGACCTGTGAGTGACGTCACAGCGTGATCTCTCGAGAACACGGCTGTGTCTGCACTGCCAGAAGCTGGGCATTCTGAAGAGAAGTGGATGATACTTCTCGTCAGAACGCCCAGCTAGTAAAAGAAGTAAAAACGCCCCGATGTACGCACATAATACACGCCCAGTTGGACTTTTACTTTTAAACACGCCCAGTTGTACTTTTGCACGCCTCATTTGCATAAATACAAAAATGGCCATAACTTGGCCAAAAATGCTCGTTTTTTTAAAATAAAAACGTTACTGTAATCTACATTGCAGCGCCGATCTGCTGCAATAGCAGATAGGGGTTGCAAAATCTGGTGACAGAGCCTCTTTAACTAAGTTGCATCTGTCCTTTATAAAACAGGTTTTGCTGTCAGGAGGTGCAGACACCCTATAAAAGAGGTTATCTGTGAAGTGAAAATGTTATCTTAGGGGCTGCAAATGAAATAAATAAAACAGAAAAGCAATACTCACCTATCCTTGTCCCCGCCGATCCAGCGCGGAGGCTCCGACGGGAACTTCCGGTGGTTGTTAATTTGCACATAGTGTGTGACTGCTGCAGCCAATCAGAGGGCTCAGCGGGGCTCTAAGATGACAAATCATATTTCTGGCCTAATTCCAGAAATACAACATATGGCCGCTGAACCCTCTGATTGGCTGCAGCCCTCACATGCTACGTGCACGTCAACAACCACCAGAAGTTACCATCGGAACCTCCGCGCTGGATCGCCGGGGACAAGGATAGGTGAGTATTGCTTTTTTGTTTTATTTATTTCATTTGCAGCCCCTAAGAAAACATTTTCACTTCACAGATAACCTCTTTTATAGGGTGTCTGCACCTCCTGACAGCAAAACCTGTTTTATAAAAGACAGATGCAACTTAGTTAAGCAAAATCTGTTCTACCTCAGCTGATGAGAGATAGGGTATTGACTCACATAGTGTCCTCTTGCTGTTTACCTACAAAAAATGCGCAGACATTAGCAATCATTTGAAAACCATGCCGATTTGCGGTGAAAATCGCATGCTGGTGTAGTTTTTGGCCGTACCAAGGCCAGTCAGAGGCAAAGAGACAACTGACCTGGAGAGGTGGGTTCTCTAGGTAAAGGGGTATTTATTGCAGCAGTATGACACTTTCCTAAAATAACGCCCCATAGGTAGCAGCCAAAACACTGGACTCACTAAAATACACTCCATCCTAATTCACCTCTGTGCCAAAAACCAAACATATTTGGAGGGCGCAGTGGTGGAGCCATAGGATAGTACATCCTGGACATCTCCAAGAAGAGCTTTTCTAAAACATAGGTGACTTTGCACATAGCCAAAACGTTCAAGACAACCCCACTGCCCCTCACAAGCCCTGTGTTTGGGGTCGAGAGGCAAAAGTTGGGCAACATGTGGCATATTAGAAACTTTTCCTGTTTAGGGGTCTGCATTTTAAGAAGGTGGTGGACCCTTTTCCATCTATGATATTCCATGCAGCACACGTTTTACATTTCATTGCCTATATTTATAAGACACATTTATGTAGCGGAGGAGTAAAGTGGAGTAAGGATCCCTGTGGATGGATAGCTGAGAGTTTCCTGATATCTAATGTGTGGCGAGAGGTCAGAGGTGGAGAGAGTTAGAAGAAATACTGTCCAGCATGCAAATTCTCCATGTCCCAACATCAGCATTACGGCTAAATAATGTCGAAAGCGATCTATGGGACAGAAAGCAGCCGCAGCACCCATTGTGCGTCACTCTCTGCTTTCTGTCCCCAGCCAGAGGTATTTGTGTTTAAAATGCCCATATCAGATAGCACTTCAAGAGTGTTACCATCACATATGCAAATATCTCATTTCCCAGGAGGCCTTGCTGCACACTGGAGACCCATTTGTGAGATCTACCTAATTTAAACGGTATGTTTATATGTGCATACAAAAGAGGCCTGTTTCTAAACCGAATATCAATGGGCTCTGCAATAATATACAACGTGTCCTGCGAGCGCTTACCACTGATATAATTAGACACCCGAAAGATGGATACCCACAATGCACTTCATTTTTCAGTTTTTGTTTTTTCTACAGTTCATTAGCATATGCAGGGTCGTTTAGGCAGTAGTTGTTTACATTGTTAGAATTACCCCCGCATCAATGAATTCTTGAAAACAGAGAAAAAGTATTCTTTTTGATTACGTGGGCATTTTGGGACGGTCATACGTTTATAATCTACTTTTAGTTTAATAAGCAAATGCAAGACTTTTTACAATATATACAAATTCAGCTTTCTATGAAATTCAGGTTGTGTAGAAAGGTGGTTGACAATTGGGTTGTCTGATTTAGCAAACCCAATTTCAAATGCCCTATTAGGGAACTCAGCGTTATTAGAGTGGGGTCCCATGTGCAGGACCCCCATCAATTAGCCAGCACAGCGAGGGACCATAAAGAGAATCTCTCACTCTGGAGGACCCGACATATCCATGCATTACCTGGACAGCTCATTGATTTCAAAGCAAACTATGTAATGCTGGAGCATCTTTTCTTAGAACCCTCTGTTGTTCCTCCTGGAAATGTATGATTAAATTAACGTTCCCTTTGTTAATGGGGCGTGTCCATATACCCTTTGACTCTATCGTATCAGTGCTGAGTGTTACACTGTGTATGGACGCACCCTATTGACAAGAGTATAGCTTCAATAGATCATAATGATAATTGCCCCTTTGTCTTTTTCTCTGCACACCGCTGCTCTCCACCAGGGGCTTGTACAGAGAACTGCAACACAGGCACATTCAAGGGCCCTAATAGGGCATTTGGACATGTGTTGTCTTCATGAAATACTCCCTTATCCATTAAGGCTGGCATGGTTTGCTGGAGTTTGTAGTTCATCAAGGATTAAGTGAGGTCACTTATGATGTATTGGCTGCAAGCATAGCGGGCACTGTGAAATCCTAGCATTATATAATCCCAGTTTGTATTATTTTGTGAATTAGTGGATTGGATTTCACAGTGGACCTTGTTAGTGTCTGACTGAGTTTTATGGCTTCCAAGACAAAGATGTTATTGGCAGGCCATGTGACCTCAGCCGCTGCACCGCAGCTTATTCTATAATCCAAACAGCAAATTCAGAAATTCAGGATGCAGTAACTCACCCTGAGATATGAAAGCACAATGCCCCTGGGCTCTGTAATATATGTGATGAGATATATATAAACAGTCTGTAGCCCATAGGAGATTATTTAAGAAGCTGGTAAGAAATTTGCGAATATATTATGAGGATTATAGCAATGAAATTTAGGTAATATATCTCCTGCAACTAGGGGCAGGGCCGCCATCAGGAATTTCAGGGCCCCCTACAGCTAAATTTTCTGGGCCCCCCTACCGTGGCACCGCCTGTTAACGGTACTCCGTCCAGCACCATATCATGGTACCCAGGGCCGCCATCAGGGGGGGTATTATGGGTACTGATGTGAGAGGCCCGGCCAAACCTAATTGAAAGGGGGGCCCGGCAACTGCCGCGACTTGCCTTTGGTAGAAAAAAAAAACAGGCCCCTGCAATGGGGCTTGTTTTTTTCACCAAAAGAATGTCGTGAGCTGCGGGCCCCCCTTTCAATTAGGTTTGGCCGGGCCTCTCACATCAGTACCCATAATACCCCCCCTGATTGCGTCCCTGGGTAGCATGGGGGTCGTCATGGGGGCCGTCAAACACTGCCGCCCGTGCGACCGATCGCGCGCACCCGCAAACTCCCGCGCATGCGCACCCGCGAACTGCGCACCGAATTTTGAGGCAGATTTTGACCTGCCCACACTATCTTGCCGCGTTTTTTGCCCGCGGCGATTGAGGACAGCAGACAAAAAACGCAGCGAAAAATGCATTTTCTGCCTCCCATTGATTTCGATGGGAGGTCAGAGGCAGAACCGCGGCAAGAAAGGACGTGCTGCTTTTTCTTTTTTCCGCGACTGGCTGCCATTGATTTCAGATTAAATCAATGGGAGGCGGTTTTGGAAGTTTTTTGGTGCTGATTCTGACGCAGTGTCCGAGTCAATATCAAGGCCCAAAAACTCTGTGAACTGGGCCTTATTGTTAGGGCTTATTCAGACGAACGTGTAATACATCCGTGCAACGTGTGTGATTTTCACGCGCCTCGCACGGACCTATGTTACTCTATGGGGCCGTGCAGACTGTCAGTGATTTTCACGCAGCGTGTGTCCGTGTGTCCGCTGCGTAAAACTCACGACATGTCCGATATTTGTGCATTGTTCGCGCATCACGCACCCATTGAAGTCAATGGGTACGTGAAAATCACGCCCAGCACTTCCGCAGCCGTATAAACTATGAATGAAAACAGAAAAGCATCACGTGCTACAAACATACAAACAGAGTGTCATAATGATGGCGGCTGCGCGAAAATCACGCAGCCGCGCATCATACGCTGCTGACACACGGAGCGGTTATGGACCTTTTGCATGCGCAAAACGCCACGCAAAAAGCACACGCTCGTGTAAATCCGGCCTTAGGGTAGGAACACACTAGGTATGAACACTGCAGATTTTATGCAACACATTTTATTGTGGAAAATCCGCAGCGTATTACAGTCGCAGCAGAGTGAAAATCACTGACAGTCGGCACGGCCCCATAGAGTAACATAGGTCCGTGCGAGGCGCGTGAAAATCACGCGCGTTGCACGGATGTATTACACGTTCGTCTGAATAAGCCCTAACAATAAGGCCCAGTTCACAGAGTTTTTGGGCCTTGATATTGACTCGGACACTGCGTCAGAATCAGCACCAAAAAACTTCCAAAACCGCCTCCCATTGATTTAATCTGAAATCAATGGGAGCCAGTCGCGGAAAAAATAAAAAGCAGCACGTCCTTTCTTGCCGCGGTTCCGCCTCTGACCTCCCATCGAAATCAATGGGAGGCAGAAAATGCATTTTTCGCTGCGTTTTTTGTCTGCTGTCCTCAATCGCAGCGGGCAAAAAACGCAGCAAAAAACGCGGCAAGATAGTGTGGGCAGGTCAAAATCTGCCTCAAAATTCTTTAAGGAATTTTGAGGCAGATTTTTTCGGCCTGCAAAATACTCTGTGTGAACAGGGCCATACATAAACAGCACTTTGAGACACTTTACTCACCGTGTCAGAAGAGCTGCTCCCACTCCAGTCCTCTTCAGGCGATGTCTTCGGTCCAGATGTCGTCCTTGACCTCCAGAAAATGGCGGGGATCGTAGAACTCCTGCCGCCGCGCAACAACTAGACTCCTCCCCCTCTCCTTACGCAGCTACGCTCTGGAGAAGGAGGACGAGGCGGAGTCGGACGAGGAGGACGACGAGGAGGCGGAGTCGGACGAGGAGGCGGAGGACAAGGAGGCGGAGTCGGAGGCGGGCCAGCAGGTAAGTAAACTGTGCGCCGCTGTCCCTGTGTGGCTGTCCTTCCCCGTAGATCGGACTTGTGTTGCGGGCGCACCGCCTCCCTCTCAGCGGCGCGCCTGGTCGTTCGCGCGTGGGCGCGGTCATGCACGCGCGGGTGCGAGCTTGCGGTCGTTCACGCGCGCGCGCAAGCGGTGTTTCGCGGCGGTGATGAGAGGGGGGCCCGCAGCTCACGGCGGTGTTTGACGAGAGGGGGGCCCGCAGCTCACGACATTGTTTTGGTGAAAAGAACAGGCCTCATTGCAGGGGCCTGTTTTTTTCTACCAAAGGCAAGTCGCGGCAGTTGCCGGGCCCCCCTTTCAATGAAGTTTGGCCGTGCCCCCTACACTAGTACCCCTAATACCCCCATGATGGCGGCCCTGTGTAGCGCGAATCACGCGCGTCACCCGGAAGTGCTTCCGTGTGCCGTGCACGATTTGCACGCACCCAATGACTTCAATGGGTGTGTGCTGCGCGAAACACGGGCAAGTATATGACATGTCGTGAGTTTTACACAGCGCACACACGCTACGTGAAATTCACTGACAGTCTGAACGGCCCCATTCACTAACATAAGTCCGTGCGACGTAATAAATATCACGGACGTATAACCCGTTTGTGTGAATAATATTGTCATTTGTAGTGAATTTTCGGTGCACAATCCGCACCAAAAATAGGAGGCAAGTAAGTGGCTTATTCAGATGTCCATGTTCGGTCTGTGATATAAGGACCGTGTATCGGCCATATTTCCCGGACCGACCACAGTTCAGGGAGCGGGGTTTCTAGCATCACAGTTATCTATGATCATAGTCCCTCCCTTCCCGTGGGAATACTGTCCCCGGTCCCGTACTGAAAGCATCATTACAGTATGGGACAGTATTCCCGCAGAGAGGCAGGGACTCCCAGCAACACTGATAACTATGATGCTAGGAGTCCGGCACCATGAATTGTGGTCAGCCTGTGAGATACAGCCGATACACGCTCCGTATGTCACGGACCGAATGCGGCCGTCTGAATAAGGCCTTAGTCTAGTTACACAGTTTGGTGAAATCCCATTTTTTTGCCACAATTTTTGCAAAAAAACGTGACTTGACCGCACTGTGAGAATATAGCCTAACAGCACTTTTCATGTTTTGTATCTTTTTTATATAATCGCGGCAAAACTGCGCCATTTTTGCCGCGATTACGAAAATCGCGGCAAAAAAGCGCTAGGAAAATGAAAAAATACCAAAAAACTTTTTAACCAACTTTATACAATCTACAAATGGGGTCAGGGGGATGGGAATCAGAATGGATAGGGGAACATACTCACCAGCCTGCAGGTCCGGTCAGCAGTGTAGAGGAGCTGGGGGGCGGGATCTCCACACGCAGCTTCAGCACATGCTGCATCTTCCCCTCCAGTGAAGCTACAACAGGTATGCAGGGGCTGCCGCGAGTGTTGCTAGGGGAGTGTCGCTAGGGGGGTGTCGCTAGGGGGGTGTCGCTAGGGGGGTGCCGCGGGCGTTGCGAGGGGGGCCCGAGAGCGTTGCGAGGGGGGGCCCGTGAGCGTTGCGAGGGGGGGGGGGGCAACAGTCCGAGGGGGGGGGGGCGACGGCAGCCCGGCGGGCCCCTTTTACTTCATCCATGTGGCCGGGCCCCTGACGGGAGTACCAGTAATACCCCCCTGATGGCGGCCCTGACTAGGGGTGTTCAAAGAGGAAAGGGGGTCCTATAGCCAAAATGTACAATACGCTCCCATCCCGATGCTGATTCATTTCGGGACAGAAGGGATCTGCAACTTTTTGCCCTCCTACCTCCTTATTATTCCTTGCAGGACAGAAGGGTGGCATGGCACTTGGGCAGGTACCCCTCGCGCTTGTTGTGGGGCCTGTGAAGAGGGGGAGCCCTCCTATTGGAGAGGGGGGAAGTCCTCCTCTACATGGGCAGCTACAGGCTATGCCCTTACACACAACAATAGATTTAACTCAATCACTAGATTATATATAGTCCCTAAGAAGTCATGGTGAATACTCCAAGCTGAAGGACGCATTGCTCGCTTTAGGGCAGTCCTAACACTGTTTTTACTGAAATGTGTAAGATGCCAAAAGTTAAATGCACATGTTATGCTCTGTTCACACTAGCGTCACGGCTTCCATTCCTAATAGAATGTTTTTGAGATTTTGAGTGGATCCCAATAAATCCTGACGGAACCCATTTCCTTATTTTCGGGTCCGTGAGGTTCCAGTATTTTTTACATCAAGAATAACACCGTAGAAAACACTATTCTTGCTATCAAAAATACCGGAAACTCTGCAGGAAAGGCAAAAATGCAACAGAGCCGGGACATTGGAACGGCTTTACATTAGTCTGAAACTAACAGCACAATTCTAATAACCAAACTGCCGCCTATGTGCCCGTCAAGGGGCAGAACTATAGCATATATGTGTGCCCTCTAATCTATTCAGCAGAACTGACATGGAGGTCACTTGGCAAAGATCTTTGCAGACCTGACTCCTAAAAAACAGGAGTCTAGTTTTTGAGGAATTGAGGGATTCGGTTTACGTCTTTAGACCCTGTGAATGGCAATTTGAATGCATTTTATAGAAGTGATTGTGCCCCTAGTTCAGCTTTGATTGGGAATGATATAGGTTGCTTTACCTGTAATAAATTCTTGGGGAACAAATCACTGGTATTTGGGATCCAGTTAAAAAAAAATATAAGGCTATGTTCACACGGGGTATTTTGCAGGAGGAATATCTGCCTCAAAATTCCATTTGGAACTTTGAGGCAGATTTTCCTCTCCCTGCACGCCGATTTTCGCGGAGTTTTTCGCGCTGTTATTCGCCCGCGGCCATTGAGCGCCGCGGGCATAAAACAGCGCGAAATACGCTTTCTCTGCCTCCCATTGAAGTCAATGGGAGGTCAGAGGCGGAAGCGCCCGAAGATAGGGCATGTCGCTTCTTTTTCCCGCGAGGCAGTTTAACTGCTCGCGGGAAAAAGACGCCGACGCCTCCCATTGAAATCAATGGGAGGCATTTTCGGGCCGTTTTTGCCGAGTTTTGCGACGCGGTTTCGCGTCAAAAAACTCGGCAAAATACCCAGTGTGAACATAGCCTAATAGTGCTCATGTATCTTGCGACTGTATCTCCACCGACTTGTGTCAAGTTATACAACACCAGTTGTGATTACATAGAAAAAACACTGGGTAGGGGTGGGCGACGGACGGACACTCAACGACAACTACCTTTAGCAGTTGAGTAATTTTTTGCTGCCCCCAAACATGGCAGCCTGAAACATCTGCCTCAATATTGGCCAAGCTCTGAGTAGGGGCACCAGAGCTGTGAATCTCTTCATGGAGACAAAATGCAGAAAATAATTTTTTTCATCATGTCTTTCAGTTTTTGTTGGAACGACCACCCCTAGAATCTGGCCAATAATGGTATTGGAGCCCCAACATACAGACAAAATGACTATCATTATTATTAAATTATGTGCTCAGCACTTCACATCAGAAAATAACTTCCATGCAGAGTGATGCTTTCACCACATTGACTAAATCACTCTGGGAACGCTTCGGGCTCTGTTGCCTGAGAACAGTGACGGGACTTTATTCTCCTTTGAAACAAAGTTCAAGGAGCCACAATTGCCAAGCCATGGACAAACCGTGGTGCCGATGACGCCGTCACCCACTGAGATTGTGTGTTGCAGACTGTGCCGTTGGGGTTGGAGTGGTTTTCATTAAATATCTATATATATATATAAGGATCAGCCCATCCTACAAAGGGAATTCCTGTGTCTTCAAAACTTCTCTGAAGAACATAGGAAAGGGATGAAAAAAATACAATGGTATTTGAAGGAATCGACCATGTTTTTGTAGATCTTGTATTCATATTTCTTTAGTTTATTACCAGGGTCGGGCAGCCATTAAGGTTTGCAGTACTAGAGAAGAGTATTGGTCAATGTGATGTGCATACTGATGGCTACTTTCACTTATGGGGGTCATACAAGAAACAACTGTAAAGCTATAGCTGGTGATCATAGAAGGGGGGGGGGGCAACATGGGGCTCCATAGAACCAGAGGTGTAACTTGAAGATCCTGGACTCCAATGCAAAATCTGCAACAGGGCAGCCACCTACCATGTGTCATTTATGTGTCAATTTTATGTGTAGAGGGGCCCTTGGTGCGACTGCTACCTCTGTGTCCTTCCTTGACAACTAAGAGTTCCACCATGGTTGTCCACCATGATTAATTTCTCTCTCTCCCTCCACTATTCTAACTACTCCTTACCTCTGTGGCACCTTTATTAGTGGCAATGCGCCTCCCCTCAGCTGCTAGGCTCCATTAGGGCCTGTTCACACCTGCGTCTTTGTTTCCGTTGCTCTGCTCCGTCAGACGAAGAGAACAACGAAAATACCGGAAGTGCATGACGGACACCATCCCTGCCTGATGAAACCCGTTAACTTTAATAGCTTCTGTCGGGTTTCTGTCATGGTGTCCATGGTTTACCCGGAACAATAGCGCAGCATTGTTTTCTGTATTTTTGGCTAGATCAGTGATGGCGAACCCTGACAGGAGCCTCCAACGCAGATGCAGATGTAGTCCGCTGCCCCGGAGTTAGTATTTTGGATCCGGAGGTCAAGAATAATCGAATGGCGCTAGGATGCCGTAGTCAGCCCCAGAGAATCTAGGTATGCTTTAAGATAAATTAGGTAGTGAAGGGCAGGAATAACTTGGGGCCGTTTGAGGTCAGGTTGGGGGGAAGAGTAGGGATGAACCAGCTTGTTAGGCTCATGAAACAGCCAAGATAGATGGGCTTAGCTGCAGGTGATTGATGACCTCGGTACTGGAGGGTTTCAGATCTCCAGGCTACAAGGCAAAGGGGCATGGAGGTGTGTGAACTCTGTAAGTCTCTTCTTTCTTGTGATCGGTGAGGGTGCTAGCTTATAAAACCCCAAACGTCTCACATCTATGAATCAATAGTGACTTTTGTTTATCTGGCGCTTATGATTTAAAAATCTCTATAAAGTTAAATCATTAACCTATGTAGGACTGCAGCTTCTGGGTACATCTAGGAGGTCATGACCATGAAGAACCCCTTTAATACATAAAGAAAATGGTAAACAAATATCAAAGGACTTAGGAATGGAGGAAAGCAGATGGCAAAAGGAAACATTTTGGTGTCCATGTTCACGAAGTACAGTAAAAAATAGTGTAGTACCGTATTAGCCAGAGACAATATGAAATGTTAAATACTTTTGTGTCAAAAAAGACAAAAGTATAATAGGTATGATACCTTTATTGGCTAACCATAAAAGTTCTATGTGTCCATGTTGAAATCCTTTAAAAAGTAAAAATAAAAAAAAGCACAGAAACATGCTGAGTATATACAAGTATTTTCTCTATGGAAATGCACAACATTAAAGGGGCTGTCTGGTTTACAAAACCCATTTTCAGATACACTTATAGGGAATCCTCAGTAGAGGGGAGATGGTTCAGGACCCTCATCTATAAACCATAGTAGAGTGTGGCTACAAAAGAGCATCTCTTGCTCTGGAGGACCCAACACATCCATGTATTATGCAAACAATCAATTGATTTCAATGTACACAGTGTAATGCTTCATTTCCCCTGTGGTAGCGCTGCAGGGAAATTGAATACTTGCTGCCAGGGATTACAGGAGATCGCTATTGGTCTCAGCTACAGGGCACCCTTTGATCAGCTTATCATTGAGGGACCCTTCTAACAAAAACAAATCGAATCATATCTTTAATTTAACCTCCAAAGAGTGAGAATTTATAAAATTCTCTATATTTACTTGACAGCTCGATTTCCCTGAATCCTTGGTGTAAACATTTGTGTTATTAATACACAATTAAGTTAGTGTCTGAGTTTGCACAAGAGAGAAGACTTGTCGAGATTTATGTTTATAACACAGAGTAAAATTCTAGACTCCCCATGACATGCCCCTGGGAAAGGACTGTGCTCTTTTTCTTCTTAGCCGGCTTGTGTTTGGAGACATACAAATTATGCTAATAGCTTACTTCGCTGACATAAGACACAGAGTCCGGTTCCAGTCTTCCTATTGATGTACTGCAGACTATAACCTTAAAATAAAAAAGGTCTATAAAAGCCAACCACACACTAAGTCTGTTACTCACACAGGATCCATTGGCCACACACAAATGGAAGAAGTGGCGGGTAAAGTTCTATGGGATCCTGATTTGAGGCGCTGCTAGGGGAGATGGTATTGACATGGCTTTCTTCAATGGGATCTCACAAGAAGTCCAGAAAAATAACTGCCCCCCCTCCCGCCATGCGCACAACTTTATCTAAAGAAATGTCCATGTGCTCTCTCTATATCTTCTCTGAATGGCATTTACTTTTTCGACAGATCCGTCCTATATATTATATTAGGTCAATAGCAGGTTATAAAGAGAGACTCCCCCAATGAACAGAGCAGGAAGCTACTACAAGAGCAGCCCTGTGTCTGCATGACTACTGAGCATGTGCAAGACATGGACACCCATTGATTTTAGTATTCATTTATTTTCGTTGCTTATATTGTGCCAACATATTCTGAAGCGCTGTACAAAGATTGTCTTCACTTACGTCAGACCCCGTCCTCAATGGGGCTTACAATATAATAGACACACACTTAGGCCTCATGTACACGACCGTAGCCGCGTGCATGGTCCGTGATTACGGCAGTGTTAGCCGCATTTGCAGACCGTGCTCACAGTAGTAAGTATAGGTGCACAATCCGTAAATGTGAAAAATAGGACATGTCCTATTTTTTGCGGTCATTTCTATGACCTGGGCACACACCTGTAAATATACGGGAAGGTGTCCGTGGCCGATAGAAATGTATGCGTCAGTATTCCGTAATTGCGGATTAAAACTACACACGTGTGCGTAGGGCCTTAAAGCGAATTTGATAAGAAGCCAAGTGACCTATCAGTTTGTTTTTGGAGCGTGGGAGGAAACCGGAGAACCCGGAGGAGAGCCACACAAGCACGGGGAGAACATACAAACTCCATGTAGATATTGGCCATGGTTGGATTCAAATTCAGGACCCCAGCGCTGCAAAGCAACATTGCTAACCACCGTCCCTGCATGCTGGTGTATTCCCATCACAGACATTTATGGCATGTTCAGGGGATATGAGGGGAGGCTGAGAATGAATGGAGTGGTGGCCGCATATGTGCGCCGTTCTCTCCATTATTTTCTATGGAAGGTACAGAAACATCCGAGCAAGCGTGGATGGGGCATTCTTATCTTGGACAAGAGGGCTCGCGACCACCTCACCTCAGACGGGATGGCTGTTCAGGGACGCAGTTCTCGACATAGGTGCTAGTCCTAGAGCTGGGACCCACATCTATCAGATATTGATAGCTTATCCTGCGGATATGCCATAAATGTCAGTGATGGGAATGCCCCTTTAAGTGTAGTGTTTCTTTAAAAAAAAAAAAAAAAATAGAACAGGAACTTATTTCAGTTATTTAAAGAGAACTGTGCGCACCTATTAAAAAAATTGGTGCATCTCCCGTCAATATAAATTAGTTTAAAATGTCAGTCTTAATTTATTCCCCCGTTTCTGTTTAAATGTGTCACCAATGTTAAGATTTCTGCTTGCTGTCAGTGAATGGAACATTTTTTATAAATAACATCAAGGCTGAAACCCTGTACAGGTATCTACTAGGAGATAATCTCATTCACTCTTGAAAGTGGTGAGGAATTAAACACAAAGTATATTAGAAAGTTGCATAACTATTCATTATATACTGACTAACGCTTGTTTTTTTGTAATGGGAATAGATAACACGTACATAAGATAATCGTACATAAGACATTAAAAAGCCTCTGGTTAAATATGTTCTTGTCTAATATGGAGAATTTATAGAAAAAAAACTGCAGAAACTTTTGAAAACTTCTTATGTTGTGCAGAAGTTTTAGGAATTCAATGAATTAACAGGAGATGTTGGAGAATTGTGCAGATATCTAGGTGTTTTAGAGAAGGATAGATAGGGTGACATTATAAAAACTCCCTGGAGAAAATCTTCTGAAAAGATATGAGAGAGTCTGGGAGATTTTATGGTTGGAATGGATAAGTCAAGCTGACAGAACTCTGTTCATGATAAGGGGTCTGGAGTTTTCTTCTAATTGCAACCAAGAATATATTAAAGATGTTGTCTGGTTTAGAAGACTCATTTTCAAATATGGTATAAAGAATCCCCCTTTCTGGACCCTCATCTCTTATCTTTGAGGTCGACAACAAAGATGATATCAGCTCAGGAGGACCCGGCATGTCTGTGTATTGCATGGACAGCTCATTGATTTCAATGGGAAATGTGTAATGCTACATTTGCCCTGTGGTGGCGCTACTGGGGATTTGTACACTCACGGTTCAGTTTCCTCATAGATTACAGTTGCTCACCAGGGGTTCCAGCAATAGGAGACCCTGTGATCATCTTATCATCGAGGGAGCCTTCTGATAAAAAGATTATCCCAAGGGGACAACCGTTTGAGAAACATGATTCTAATTTTATCTAATAATAAAGTCCTATCTGGTTATTCTGCAATGGTCTACTTAGTGGAGGCCCATTGAAAGATCTATACTAAAATTCATTTAGGGTATTTTTTTATTTTTATTTTTAGATATGTCGCTCATTTGTAATATCATAGGTGTGAAACTACAGGTTAACTGTGAGAAGAACTTATCTACTTGTGTACCCATGACAACACTTCCTGCTTCTATGCCCTGGCACTGTTTTACCTGTGCTAGAAAAATCTAGCTTCTGATTAATTTCTATGAACCCTAGTGTAACTATGATAACACTAACTTCCAGACTATGGGTATGTTCACACAGGCCGGATACGCTGCGTAACAGTACACAGCGTATCCGCTCTGGACGCCCCAGGGAATTCCGGCCAAAAAGAATGCACCAAATTGTGGTGCAGTTTTTGGGCCGGAATGTCTGAGCACTAAGACCCCCAACGATCGCTAAAACAAAGCGGCAGAAGCGCTAGGGGGAGTGCTGTGCCGCTACATTTATGATGGGCTTTCCTCAGAGCGGTGTATGGGCTCAGACCGCTTCTGCCGACTCGTTTTAGCGATCGGTGAGGGTCTCAGTGCTCGGACACCACACCGATCAAAACTTCCGACATGTCACTATGACACGTAAAAAGTTTTTTAAAAGTTTAGTTATCCTTTAAGTATTTTTAGTGGAGTTGCAAGAACGCGGAGTCATACAAGTTGTTGGTAGGAGATAATAGGAGCAGTTAGATGGATAGATTTTATGAGCAATTGGGGAGTGTTTTAGTTGGCAGCTTTAGTAAGTCTGGGAAAAGGTCATATATCAAAGCAGAAATTATAGTAGCAGTTCAGGGACATGCTAAGTTAGTGGTTTATCGGGCTTAAAAACAAGCATTAAAATGAGGAAACCAAACAAACTGTATTTCATATTTGATGAGGTAAATTGGCCCAAATTAAAAATTTTCTTCCAAACGATACAACACCGCAGCAGTACGCAGCCACAACTCATAATATGTTCCCGTCATTCACTTGTTAGATGACAAACACTGAGCGCTGGCTTTTATTTACGTAGCATTGTAAATGAGCCCCCTTTGTGTCTGGATGTAGATAAACCAAACTGTTCATTAGCAACATCAAGGAACTTATTAAAACCATCTGTTTTCTCCAGAACTGGACGTGCAAGAATCTAGAAAGCGTCAGAACATTGCATTCATAGGATACTGAAAAAACTCCATGTGATCGTAATTTAGATCTTACATACACATTCTGAAAAATAGCCCCTCTCACCGCCTGACATCAAAATTGGTGGCAATGTCATCTACAGATCAGGGACTAATGGCCGGATAATACAGGGAAACCGTATTCATTTCAGCACTTACGAGATAATTGTGTCATTGAGAAAAATTACCCATCGTGTACTTGTATCCAGGGGTGTTGGTAGACTCTGAAGATATGTAAGGTACCATTGGGCACTGCTGGAAGGGGAAGGACACAGATGCAATTGAATGGGGTGATTGCTGGCACCAGGCATGACCTGGGGCACATACACTTGGTGCCAAGTGCTAGCAATGCCATTGCATGTAGAAACGAGTCTTTTGCCAGCTGTACTAGTGAGTGATTCTTCAATTTTCTCACCCATCTGAGCTTGTATTGGAGGGAGGAAAATTGCCATGGGTCTGGTCGAGGCTATGAAAGTGGTTTTTTTCCAACTCATTCCCCTTTTTACTATGGATGAAAAATCACCACAGTTGGCAATGATTGACTGCCAACTACCTTGCATTTTTTGTAGATCTAAAGCATCTTAAATAAAAAGGAAGCAATTTTACAAATAGCAAAAACATACAGTGAAGGAAATAAGTATTTGATCCCTTGCTGATTTTGTAAGTTTGCCCACTGTCAAAGACATGAACAGTCTAGAATTTTTAGGCTAGGTTAATTTTACCAGTGAGAGATAGAATATATTTTAAAAAAAACAGAAAATCACATTGTCAAAATTATATATATTTATTTGCATTGTGCACAGAGAAATAAGTATTTGATCCCTTTGGCAAACAAGACTTAATACTTGGTGGCAAAACCCTTGTTGGCAAGCACAGTAGTCAGATGTTTTTTGTAGTTGATGATGAGGTTTGCACACATGTTAGATGGAATTTTGGCCCACTCCTCTTTGCAGATCATCTGTAAATCATTAAGATTTCGAGGCTGTCGCTTGGCAACTCGGATCTTCAGCTCCCTCCATAAGTTTTCGATGGGATTAAGGTCTGGAGACTGGCTAGGCCACTCCACGACCTTAATGTGCTTCTTTTTGAGCCACTCCTTTGTTGCCTTGGCTGTATGTTTCGGGTCATTGTCGTGCTGGAAGACCCAGCCACGAGCCATTTTTAATGTATTGGTGGAGGGAAGGAGGTTGTCACTCAGGATTTGACGGTACATGGCTCCATCCATTCTCCCATTGATGCGGTGAAGTAGTCCTGTGCCCTTAGCAGAGAAACACCCCCAAAACATAATGTTTCCACCTCCATGCTTGACAGTGGGGACGGTGTTTTTTGGGTCATAGGCAGCATTTCTCTTCCTCCAAACACGGCGAGTTGAGTTAATGCCAAAGAGCTCAATTTTAGTCTCATCTGACCACAGCACCTTCTCCCAATCACTCTCAGAATCATCCAGATGTTCATTTGCAAACTTCAGACGGGCCTGTACATGTGCCTTCTTGAGCAGGGGGACCTTGCGGGCACTGCAGGATTTTAATCCATTACGGTGTAATGTGTTACCAATGGTTTTCTTGGTGACTGTGGTCCCAGCTGCCTTGAGATCATTAACAAGTTCCCCCCGTGTAGTTTTCGGCTGAGCTCTCACCTTCCTCAGGATCAAGGATACCCCACGAGGTGAGATTTTGCATGGAGCCCCAGATCGATGTCGATTAACAGTCATTTTGTATGTCTTCCATTTTCTTACTATTGCACCAACAGTTGTCTCCTTCTCACCCAGCATCTTACTTATGGTTTTGTAGCCCATTCCAGCCTTGTGCAGGTCTATGATCTTGTCCCTGACATCCTTAGAAAGCTCTTTGGTCTTGCCCATGTTGTAGAGGTTAGAGTCAGACTGATTAATTGAGTCTGTGGACAGGAGTCTTTTATACAGGTGACCATGTAAGAGCTGTCTTTAATGCAGACACCAAGTTCATTTGGAGCGTGTAACTGGTCTGGAGGAGGCTGAACTCTTAATAGTTGGTAGGGGATCAAATACTTATTTCTCTGTACACAATGCAAATAAATATATATAATTTTGACTATGTGATTTTCTTTTTTTTTTTTTTTTAATATAAACTATCTCTCACTGGTAAAATTAACCTAGCCTAAAAATTCTAGACTGTTCATGTCTTTGACAGTGGGCAAACTTACAAAATCAGTAAGGGATCAAATACTTATTTCCTTCACTGTATGTGACTCCATAAAAAAGTAACTTTGCAAATAGTCTTGCTTACTAAATATATTACTGTTTAGTGTCCACAGCGCCTATGCAGACCTATGTGCATCCATGGTTACAGACTACAAACAACCTGTAGTCATAGGGTCCTCTTACACGGCCTGACATGGGCCGTGTAAATGAGCACCAATCAACGAGACAGTTGATCGGCGCTAATTTGCTTCTTTCACAAGGAGCTATGTTTGGGGATGAGCGATCGTTACTACGATCGCTCGCCCTCTTACTTTTCTTTCATGTTGACAGCAGGTCTTTGCTCGTTCATCGGCTGATCGTTGCCCTGTTTACACAGGACATTGATCAGGAACGAGCGTCCACATGAACGCTCGTTTGCCTGATAATTGGCCCGTGTAAAAGGGCCTGTACTATCTATCTGTCCTCTACTTCAGAAGGTTATCAAGAAGGAAAAAACAGATGGACAGGAGTATGACTGCAGGATCAGACGACACAGGGTGTGTAACCATGGAGACACATAGTTCTGCATAGGACCTATAGACACAAAATATTAGATTTTAATCGAGACTGTTTCCAAAGTTGCTTCTTCTTTTTTTATTTTATATGCAATGAAGGGGCTCCCTAGAGCAGTGGTCTCCAACCTGTAGCTCTCCAGATGTTGTGAAACTACAACTCAAAGTATCTCCTCTATTGGGAGTCGTAGTTTCACAACAGTTAGGTAATGCTAAAATAAGTTCAGGTGGATGCCCAGCAGGGATGCTTCCAGGTCACATTGCTTGTTTGCCATGCTGCTGCTGAGATCCAGCAGTAACACTTAGTATAAGTTATATTGGCACTAGTACTCTGACACCCTACGTTTCAGGGGAAGTATTGCATGCTGGTCATAGATTCTGAGGTGAATCAAATCTGCATTGGGATGGTTTTATACTTGAGGTATACTGCTTGGGTGACCTGCTTCCAAGCACCCTAAAAATGCAGATATAGATTATTGATCCCTATTTCTGAAGATCCTGCTAGTGCACCCTGGATATAGGTCAGCTATGTTCAGAATAGTTCATGCAAAAACAGTATCATAAATAATTGTAAGTGATACCCATGAATGAAGGCGTTTTACTTTATTATACCCATGCTAGTATTGGCACCACGCAATAGATTAAATATACATAGAAAGTAGTGTTAAATCAATATAGAAAAAAAACGATGGGTCATACATGTTCAGAGTTAGTGCCAGGACCCGGCAACATAATTGTTGGGAAATTATGACCTGTATTATCCCACAATAAATTAACCTGGGCTGGGTTGGAGCAGGTCCAATAAATGATGACATTTTGCCAGCAAAAGCTTATACTCAGGAATCTGCAATGTACAAATCCTTGCTGCGATGCCCACGTTGCATGCATGATAAGGATGCTTCCTATGTAACCCTAGATAACACATCAGAACATGTCAGGAACACAAATTAAGAAATGATTTGTTCTTCATTCAGGTTGATTCCTTATAATTAGACAGATTTATCTATTCAAATATATTCTGGTAACAACAGGTTGTAGTGACATCACACACATGAGGTGTATTCAAGGAGCGGAGAAATTCTCAAGCAGCTTTGACTTAAGGGGAAGGTAGTACTAATTGTTTTGCCAATCTGGTATCAAAGCTAAGCCAACAAGTCATACTGAAAATTAGTAGAGATACTTTTTAGGTCACATAGGCTGATTTGGACTCTGATATGTTCCCGGGTGGCATACCCCCCAACTTTGAAGTATTGCAAAGAGGGATAACAGATGCGGCGCGCTTCAGCAATTTTTTTCCCTGTTAAGCCATGCCTCTAACTCTGCCAAATCCCCGCCCATGCACACCCAGTTCAGCCCACACAGTATCATGCTACTATAGTGCCTCCCCACAGTATAATGCCCCATAGTACCCACCACATAGTATAATGCACCCATAGTTGCCTCCAAACTATATAATTCCCCTATAGCTGCCCACCACACAGTATAATATCCCATAGTGGCCACCACACAGTGTAATGTCACCATAGCTGCCCCCACACAGTATAATGCCCCATAGTCCCTCCACACAGTATAATGCCCCATAATGTCCCCACACAGTATAATGCCCCATAGTGGCCACCACACAGTGTAATGTCCCATAGCTGCCCTCATATGGTACAATGCCCCCTAAGATGTCCCCACACAGTTTAATATTCCCATAGTTGCTCCCATACCCAGTATAATTATAATATATAGTGCCTAATAAAAAAATAAAAACTCACCTAACCCCGCTCCAAAGACGAGTGGAGGAGATCACTCTGCTCCTCCTGTCTGTGCAATGAGTGGCTCGGCGCAGACAGGCGCGATGACGTCACTGCATCCCATCTGCCTGCACCGAGCTGCACATGGCCGGCATTACATAGTAAATGGTGGAACAGGGAGCTGGCGGCTCCTTGCTCCACCATAGGATTCAACTGTATCTGTGCCCTGAAGACACAGAAAGAGTTGAAACAGGGACATACCACCAGCCGCTCGCGACATTGGGACACCGCCTGGAATTTGGGACTGTCCCGCTGGATCCGGGACAGTTAGAAGATAAGCCAGGTGAAGGGATGGCTGACTAATATGTTGCCTAAGAGGATAGACTATCCTTTAATGCCCATGTCCAGTTATGGAGAGCTTACAGAAGCATATATAAAAATGTTCATGTTGTCAGCATATATAAGGTACTGACGGCCAAAATTGTGCAAAATAAAGGTCATAACACTGAATATAGTAAACAGTGGCCAATAGCAAAAGTGAGTTGGGCTGAAGCTGCAATAGAAAGACTGTAGGAGTGATTGAAAAAAATGTAAACTTCTTTAGTTAATGTCTTTAAAGCTAAGGGAGTTCAGAATGAACTTTTTATTAGCTTTTTTGTTGTGTAAGTAGAATAGTATGCATGGAATCCAGGTGTGAGAGATTATATATAAAGTTAGTTAAGGATACATACATGGCATTTAAAGAATCATCACCCCTTATTCCCTATGGAATAAAAATAATCAAACCTCTAAACACTGGTAAACTGACATATAGGGGAGATCAGATCCTACTTACAAAATAATATCACAATACAGAGTGAAAATAATACCACCAGTCAAAAATACCACCATACATTGACCAAATATCGCTGTCATACAGGACTTGGTTTATACCACTATAGAGTGTCCAAATAATACCACCATACAGTGTTCAATGCTGAGCTGACTGCTTTGTCCCTGGCCCTAGCTCAGCAACTCAAGGGGTCCAGTACTGCCATAACAGCACCGCAATGACTGACTGCAGACATAAGAGGGCTGAGGCCAAGTACAAAGAACATCTTCTGCCACTGACGAGAGGTTTCTTTAGTCGGCACGGGAAGCCGTGGTCTGTAGCACTATTAACCTGTCTGTGTGTACACAGCAACACATTTCTGGTGTCTAGAGGGTTTGCCATAGGGATCTACATCTCAGGTCCTAGTGCCCAGGCCAATTGACGATAATGTGTCAACAACATTTCATTTTGAGTTTTCATACTTTTTGAAATATCACCGATTAATTTCCCAAAAATTAACTAGACATCTGTCTTATTGAGGGGCTGAAATCCGACCATATAAACCCAGGAGAGGCAATATGGGAAGAGGAACTGTGTGGAAATCGTACCAGTCATGTCCTGAACACCAACACGAGCAATGAGATCAGTGGTGGTTGTCTGCATGAAGAACCATTCACAAGGAGAGAAGTTTATGGAGATATTATATCATAGTCCCATGTGAATTATAAGCTTCTTGTAGTCTTGAATATCATATATGGTTTTTTTTTAGTAATCAGACATAGGGATAATATGAGTAGTTATGACACACGTCTGCAGGTCCTACAAAGAGAAAGTCATGACTGAACGATTGTGCAGGCCAACTGAACTCTTGCCATGTAAACTGCTGTGTTTCTCTCTCACTTCCCGAATTTAATAAATGGATCCCTGACCTTGTATAATTGTATCCCTCACAAAGTTTATCTTCTGCATGCTCCCGTCACATTTGAGTTCCTTTAGCACAACACCGAAGCCAGTAATGTGATCACCAGCAGGTTGTACATCAGGGAGAAGGGTATCCGAATCCCTCTCCATGATCTTCTCATTCTCTCGTGAAGTACTGGTAGTTAGCATAGGGGTTCAGGAGGATTGCTTGAAGGCATCTGGTGTATGTTATCAGTAACATATCAGTGTAGGACATTAATCTTGAGGTCACGGGATCGGGACATATCAGCCGGATGGGGTGCACCGGTAAACACAGATTTATTATACTAACCGTCTGGAGTTCAGGATATTCTGGGCTTTATAGGTGCAATCCTTCTTGTTGTGTAGAGTCATTCATAAAATGTTTGCTCTGTCATGTTGGATTGTTGGAAATGAAGGACTACTTAACCTAACAGAGTCTTGGAATAAAAAGGAGACACATTCATCCTCCTTGAGGTGCAGAAATGTGTTTACTGAATTTCTGCTCCTTGTCATCACTACAATCAGTTCTCAGATTGTGAAGCACACTCATACATACAGCAGGAACATATTATCTGACCCAAGATGGCAGTGGGAAAGAATGTGACCTAGGGAGAAACTTCTACTGATACTCTAAATGCAGAACAGCGGTTTGCTCGCTTCTCTCCATCACTCAGCTTTCATTTATCTGGTGAGGTGTGTCGAATCTCAGGTTTAGTTGAGATATTTAGGAAATACTATGAGAGGTTTAAAGGAACACTCCGTGAAAAACTGATACACAGTTTTATGTCTTGAGCAGGACCTGAGGGGGTGGAGCATGACACATGGATTTAAAGAGAGAGCACTACACAACAGCCAGCATGGTGGCTCAGAGGTTAACACTGGGGTTCTGGGTTCAAATCTGCCAAAGACCAACATCTGCATGGAGTTTGTATGTTCTCCATGTGTTACAGGTAGGTTTATTGGCTTCCTATGAAATTGGCCCTAGTGTGTATGTGTGCCTGAGATAGGGAAATTAGATTGTGAACCCAATTGGGAAAGGAACGTATGTGAATGGTGCCAATCTTTGTACAGAGCTGGAATATGTGGGCGCTTTATAATCAGTATACATAAATAATATCGTTTATCGGTTTTGTCTAGTGATCCTTTAAAGAAGAACTCTGGCAGGGAGATGTGAGTTCCCTGCTAAAACTATATCCCACCATTCTCTAGCCCCCTACAAACATGTTGTTCAAATAACAAATACACATGGACCTGGAATCCTTCCTGGGGAGCTCCAGCGAGTGATAGTGGAGTGTAAGATTACACACTAGTAGCCATCAGGAAATTAACTATTGTTTAAGTCAAGTTTTAAATCTTTTTATTTTCTTTGTCATTCCCTGTATTAAAAATTAATCCTAAAATCCTGCAGTTTTTATGCTGGCCCCATAATAGACCCTTCCTGTTCTGTAGAGATCACTTCTTAGGCTACATTCACACGAATGTAGCCCACCTCGGACGTGAAAAACTCTCGTTTCCCATGTCCAAGGTGGACCTGTGCGGGATGCGTTGTCACGGATCCCCCACAGACTACAGTCTATAGAGGGATGAGTGACATACAGTAGAATAAGACATGTCCTATTTTTCAACGGACCGATTACACGCTCCATTGAAATAACGGTCGTGTGAACGGCCCCATTGAAATACATGGGTCTTTGTGACGGTCGTTGTTTTAACGGCCGTCACACGGACAAGATTCACATTCGTGTGAATGAGCCCTTAGCAGTCATCTCATTATCATCACAGTCATGATTACAATGACAGGTAATACCTCTATATAGATTACACAGGATCCACCGTTTATAATAGACTAATCCTTCCTGTTCTGTAGAGATCACTTCTCAGCAGTCATCCCATTATCATCACAGTCAGCGTTACAATGACAAGTAATACCTGTATATAGATAACACATGATCCACCATTTATAATAGACTGATCCTTCCTGTTCTGTAGAGATCACTTCTCAGCAGTAATCTCATTATCATCACAGGCAGGATTACAATGACAAGTAACACCTCTATCTAGATTACAAAGGATCCACCTTTGAAAATCGGGGATGGACACAGCTCCCCTCCTCTCCCTCCTTGCACAATGACCTCTGCACAGGTCACAGAGCATGCCCACAACACTCTCGAATAAAGTCAATAGGTCCCCTCCTGGTCACAGGTTCCTATGGTCCATGTGGGTGCTGTAAAGCATATCTCTAAATGCTATTAACAGCAGCTCAGGCAAGATGGCTGCTCCCATAATCATATACAAAAAAATAAAATTAAAAAAATCTACAATCCAAAAATAAAAACAGATTCGTAAAAAAAATTATAGGTAAAACATTCCCTCTAATGTGACATATTCATTGTTCGGAATCCCTGCAGCTTGCAATACTGAAGACAAACATTTTAAATGCCTTACTTTGAATGTTCACCTTGGGAGCAATGATAATAAACATGAAATGGTTCAATTAGGGGAAAAAATCCGGTGAGAAAGCTCTTCAGAGGCCTGTTAATCAGCATGACTTTATGTGTAAAGGAAACACTATTTCTCCCTACAGTTCAAGCCCCTAACAAGGTCAACAAATTGTGCCCCCGATGGAAACATTACTCCCATAGTAAATGTGGATGGTGAACTGACACTAAAGCATAAATAGCCAGTCCATAATATAATATACTTATGAATATAAGCAACCTGTTTACAAGTTGGTAGCTCTAAAGTTAATATAAACCTTATAGGGGTCAGGGGTTAAGTTTTCTGACACAGAGCTCTAAATTCCTTGCATAGACATTGTAATGTCCGCGATCGTGGACCGTCACTCTCACTTACCGCGATCGCAGACTTCCTTGTCCGGGCTGGCGCCTCCCTCCCAGGAGACACCAGCGCTCGCATCCTCTCCGCCCTGCAGTGACCACTGTGGTGCCAGCGCGCGCTCTTCCCAGCCTTAAAAGGCCAGCGCGCACACATGTATATAATTAATTAATTATCCCAAGATCACCCTGGACTATATAAAGGGCCCTGCCCTTTCACTCCTTGCCTGAGCATTGTTTTTTATTCCCATGTTAGTCTTGCAATTGGCCCCTTAGTTGTATCCTGTTCCCAGTGTTCTCATGCCCTGCTACCTGTATTCTGTGCTGTGTTTGTTCTTGTGCCCTTCCTAGTGTTGGAGTCGTGTTTTGCCATATGATATGCCTGCTGTAATAAACCACGTCTGGTGTCATCTGCCACACTTCGTACCTTACGCCACGTTTTGCATCACCTGGCGTCAAAGTTCCATCTGTGCCTACATACCCACAGATCGTTATAGACATTTAGTTAAATGATAAAACTCTGGCTACCTGCAGCCACCACTAGGGGGAGCATAAGAGCAATGTGTAAACAGTATGTAGTAAGCTTCTATACTGCCTCTAGTGGTGACTACAGGCATCCTGCTATTTATGAAAGGAACCACTCCAACGCTTCATTTCATTTCTTGACCTTATTCTCTGTAGTTGGTGGTGATGGTAAAGTGGAGCTCCATTTCAAATATTGCTGTGGGGCCCTATGGTTAGTGGTTCAATGTCATTATTCAGTTTAGAATTCATGTTTAGGATTTCTATTTTGACTTATGCATAGAACATAAGTATACCAACAATCCCCTAGATGTTTACTCTGGATTTCAAGAGTTTGCGCTAGTCACTCCAATGGTCCTTTAAAACATTAAGGACAAGAGGGCATACCAGGGGTGTAACTAATGGCATAGCTTAAAATGCTACTTTGGGGCCCACCATAAGACTAGATGACATTTTAAAAGCTTTTTCATTTTTGTTATATATTCAAGTTACTTCAGTAGGGAAAAGATATCTATTTCTGGTTATTGATGCCATTATATGATTGCAATAATGTATTTTATTCCAGGATCTTGGAAGATTGTCTCACTTTACAATAGAGCCTTGGGTACCATGGGATAGATTGTAATGGAAATGTATTGTAAGCATCAGATATGGATAGCTAAAGTGGTTAACCTTGGTATATGGCATGTTGAGCTAACAAAGTAGGGGTCCCTCAATTGGGACCCCACCATGTTAGCTCCAGGCAGCAATTTCAGCATGGCTGTTGGTTAGAGAGGACTGGATGCCCTCACTTAGAGGAGTAGTATAAGATTAGAACTGAAGGCTCATCTTTTTTCCAGACAGGGTCTGTTTTTTAAATTTTTTTTAAAGCTAACCCTTCTTTCTAATCTCCGACAACCCCTTTATGAATGTCCATTGATATCATTGGGATTCCTTTTATGCTTCACAGTTAGGGCTAGTCCACATTTGGCGTAAATACTGCGGATTTTCCGCAACTTATTTTGTTGCAGAAAATCCGCAGCATAATACAGTAGCAGAGGAGTGGAGCAGTGGTCTCCTGGGATGAAACGTCATCCCAGGTGGCTGGCCCGCCAGCAGGCAAGCTAACGCTGCAGTTGGACATTAAGTGGACATTAAGGGCGAAAAACTGCACCGCAATTTGGTGTGTTTTTTTCGCCCTGAATTCCCTGCGGCCACTGGGGCGGATACGATGTGTACCTTTACGCAGCGTATCCGCCCCGTGTGAACTTACCCTTAACGGGAAGGTCACCCTTGCAAATTAAGCAACTTTGCAAATAGTCTTAATTATAAATGTCCTTTTTTGGTCCACAGTTCCTTATTAGTAGTCTTATATGGCAAATATATCGCCATCTTGTCATCTGTTCCTTAGGCCATGTTCAAACAGGAGATTTTTCAAGTGGAAAAATCAGACATGGATTGAGCTGAAAATACACATCGAAAATCTGAGGCTGACCTTACAGATTTGAAGTTTCATCTGCCGCGGATTCACAAGCAGATTAGCCCCAATTTAATAAAAACTGCGTCAAGAAATTTAGTGCGCAGAAAATTCCAACAGAGCGATTCCCTATTAAAGTCAAAGGGACACTGTGTAAGTGTATTTATGCGTATTTCGGAGTGAAATACGCACGGCTTCCATGCTGAAATACGCAGGAAAATCAGCCATGTGAACATGACCTAAATTATGTTAATAAGAGGCAGTGGACACATGAAAGACAGTGTGATTGCACGATCAGACTACACAGGTTTGGTTGTAGTCTGTTGTCATAGTGACACCTAGGTCTGCATAAGAATTTTAGACACAAAATGGAAGGAGATTTTCTTATCAAGCATATTTGCAGTGTTGTATTAGTTTTCATTTTAGATGCATTGGAGCAATAAAATAAAAAAATTATTGCAAATTATTTAAAGCACATTTACACTGAAGTCCTCCCGCTGATACCAGCTAATCTCAGCAAGATACCCCCCTCTACTCTCAGCTGCTGGCAGGAAGACCCACAATGGGAAGGAGGTTTCCAAAATCTGCTCCATAAAGCAATGAAGAACCTACTGTTGCTATAAAAATGAAGTATAATAATAGTAATATACTGATGATATGTGATAGAAGATTAGAAGCGGAGGTCATTAATGAGAGAAGAAATGCTGAGACGTGACATCCCGCACCTCTTTTCTGCACTGCTGACTACAGCTTGAAGATAACGTCAAGTGCAAGGTATTTTCTCCTTATGATGACAGGAGTTGGCTGCAGACTAAATAGATAGGTCATGATTTTCCATGGAGAGGGTTTGTTGCAGTTCTGCTATGGGTTCTGCACAATTTATTTTCTGATCTGAGATCATTTAATTATAGAGGTGTCGGGATTATGTACTTTTGGATATATTCCAGGTTTATTGAGTTGCTACAGATGATTTGGAATTGCACAAAATGAACAGATTCTTTCTCAGCCGTATAGGCAAGGGCCAGTATATTTAGTGGAATGCCCTTTAAACCACTTTGATGTTACATTGGTCGTGGGGTTTTCCCGTATTTAGTTTTATTTGACTGCCTTTCTATGATGGCAAATGATAATAACTGAGCGCAGAAGCACATGTAATGCAGAACATGATCAATATGCACTACCGGCACTTCTATAGACTGCTTAGGCGACTACCTCACAGGAGCATGGAGATCCGGAGTAGTCACCAGCTGACAGGAGTGCCTGCTGCTAGGCAATAGCTGAAACTTATTTTGGCAGTACTTGGCAAACAGAGGACTTGAAAAAAACAAAACACATCAGAGAGCCTGAAAGATTAATAATTCCAATGATTTACTTAATCCTCTTTAAATGAATAATCCAAACCCTCAAAATATACTTCCAATATATTTATTCAAAGTTGTCACCATTCTTGTGCTGCCAATTCCTGGGTATCTTTCCGCTTCCTGATGTCATGTCAGTGTGATGACGCGTTGTGCAGCCCCACATGGCCGCTACGCAGTGATGTAACTTGAAAATCCTGGGGCCCAAAGCAAAATCTGTAACAGGTCCTCCTACTATTAAAAGAAATGTATAGTACTGGTCACCACATGTGGCGCAGAGGGACCACTTGAGCCTCCTTAGGTTCCATAGCCCAGGTGTTACTGCAACCGCTGAACCCCCAATACATACACGCTAACCGTTAAAGTTTTATGTGATTTATAGTGATGTCACCACATAGACGGTGGTTAGCTGCTGCGGTCATGCCACTCTGAACGTCAAACCATCACACTGAGATGGCACCAGGACATGGCGGATAACCCAGTGAACACCAGTCCAGGATTGGTGGCAAATTTTAAAGGTAACTATATGAACGTTACTTTTAGGGATTGGCAAACCCCTTTCAATGTTAAATTATGATGGACATTGCGTAAATAAAGAATCTACACATAAAATTTTAATATGGGGTGTAAATTATAGCTGGATCAATAACAACCAGCAGTCCCATGTGACATATCTTATTAATATGGCACAGTGCTGTGGTGTGGAAGAAGTCTTGTGCCCAATGGATGACATTCTGAGAATATCCTCGGAGAAACATAAAATAATACCTGTCATTCAATGTATAAATGTACTGACACTACTGATCATATCTTAGGGTTAGATTGGAGCAAATAGTCTCCTTCATCAGTTTACGCCTAAGCACAGTGACTTGCCGGCCCGTTTGGCAGAAAGTTAAAACCCCAATCTCCGCGCTTGCCAAACCGTCTGCTGCGCACAAATAGTTCCAGTCCCTCGTCGTTACATTGAAGATCTTTCCTTCCTCGAGCCTACAGCTCCACAAACATCTAATGCATGGGCAAAAAGCCTCTCATAGTTCAGGGTTATGTTATTCTCCAAAGGCCAGCACTTTGTCGGATGCCAAGCTGCTTTCTCGATTTATCCGGCCAGTCTCTGTCTGACCTCATTCTGGGTGTGCCGCCACTCTTATGTGTAACATATGAGGTGAAAGCCACAGGAAATAAGGATTATTGGTTTGTGTTAGAAATATTTAATACAACTTAAAGAAGTAAGCTGCTGATATGTTACAAGGGGAAGTTTGTGTCGAGCTCTTGATAGAGATATAGAGAATTGTTATTCAATTTTATCAAATATAGTATTAAGTCATTGAGGAAAATACATTGATCATACAGTCCATAAATGTATAACGGGCTTAAAAGAGACAAATTTCTAGTGCAAACTTAAACCTAACATTACGCAGCTTTCCCAGGACTTAAATAGTTGGAGCAAATAGTAGGTTTCATTTAAAGGGTCTAAAAACAGCGCCACCCTTGTTCATGGGCTGTCTCTGGTATTGCAGCTTGATTGGGACTGAGCTGAAATTCAGACACAGCCCTTAGAGTAGCGCTGTTTTTGGGGGAAAAAAAGCAGTCCATTTTTCTAAACCTGGACAACCCCTTTAAGTCTGTAGCAGTGTTTCTTAACGTTAGTCCTCAAGTTCCCCCAACAGTTCATGATTTATGGATATCCCATACCGAGAATACTTGCATCACATCTTTCTGATGCACTGACAATAATTATACTGCCTGTGAAACCTGAAAACATGACCTATTGGGGGTACTTGGGAACTGGAGTTGACAAACACAGGTTGAGGGTAAGCAGGAGTAAGTGGGTATCACAGCTATGGGGTATGTGGATCCACTAGGCCGTTCTGCCATAGCGGAGTAGCAGCTGGCCAAACAATAGTCAATAACAGTCTCTAGGACAAGAGTACCTTCATAGATGATTTGGCAGACACTCGGTGTAGCAGACATGTGGCACTGATGACACTTGGCACAGATAACACTTGGCACAGATGACACTTGGCACAGATGACACCTGGCTTCACACTGGAACAAACACAATTACTGGATACAGGATACAGGGTACGGGAACACAGGATACAAGATTCAACTAACTAACCATTTGCAATAGCAAACATGGGCAAACACAACAACAGCGCTCAGGCAATGAGAGGAAGGGCAGAGCCCTTTTTAAATAGGGATTGGGTGGGGAACTTTGCACTGGTCCACGAGATGGCCTTTTAAGGCCAGGAACGAGCGCACGCGCACCTTACTTGACTCAGAGGGGTGCTGCAGCTGCGTGTACTGGCGTCTCTGGGGAGGGAGATGCCGGCATGAAGAGAGTATCTTGCTGTCACGGCTGCCAGTAAGTAGAACGTGTCGACTGCCAGCAACCGCGGACACAACAGAGGGTACATGCCAGAGAATCAACCCATGCAATTGCCATGGGGCCTGTTGAGGGGTATGGGGCTCAGTTGTGGCCATTCCTCTTTCCCATAGTTGATGTCAACCTAAACAGGGATCACTATCTAAGCTTCAAAATTAGCAACCTGGGGCAGGATGAATAGTCCTAAGGGATATACACCCCAACTCTTTTACAAGGGATTGGTGGTGGGGGCAGGCAAACAAGCACCAGGCCCCTTGTACTAAGCTGGGGAAGGAACCAGCACCAGGAGGGGCCTCATTTTGACTTTTACTATGAGCCGATTTCTCTTCTATGTTTATCTGTTCTCAAATTGGTTGTCCCTTACCCAACACAGCAAAGATGGCGAAGGGAGCTCTACTACTATATGTAAAATATTGAGCCAGGAGATAGATGCAGGGTTAGGTTGGTTGGATGTTTTCCCTAATGCTGTATGCAATTCATTTTAGAGAACCATGCCCCTCACCACTTCAGGATTTGTGAAACGCGTGCACGCTGTGGAAATTGGAAGGATGGAAAACGTGTTAATGTGGAAATGTGGTTTTACTTACTAACAGCATTAAATATATTTTCATCTTTTTATGACATTGTAAGACAAAAAATCCAGACTAATTGGGTCCAACTGCCTACAGATGTCCAAGGGCTTAAATACTGGGTCATCATCATACAACAAATATTAGGTTTCATTGGATTACATTGATGGGAGCCTTCTAAGGAATATTGGATCAGAACAAAGACATTTCTGGAACCAACGTGTACAAATGATGGAGGCGCTTTACACCTTGTATAATGTGTGCACTCCACAAATCCAAATGGCTATATTAATATTACGTAAATGTATTTCTGGACGCCTTGAGAATTTCGCTGCACGTTACAGCCAAACTATGATTCAGCTTGAGGTTGTCAAATCTGATCTTATATTTCCAGCTCGGATGGTGCGTCAAACTGATTATAGGAAACTCCAAACCTGATTTACTACCAGATCCCCGAGAGGGAATGCCTGTGTCTGTAACTCTGATTCTATGGTAGTACCCTTCACATTCCATATACTTCCATACACATGTATTCAGAAATAAATCTATTATCACATAGATTATGCCAAGAAGTCTACATGGTTTATGACAAGCCTCAGTAGCAGAAGACAATAGAAGACAAAAGTTTTTTCATTCCTGGAAGAGCATTTAGAATTCTATATACACCGATCATCCATGAAATTAAAACCACCTACCTAATATTGTGTAGGTCCTTCCCCGGCCGCTGGAATAGCTCTGACCCGTAGGAGCATGGTCTCCACAAGACCTCTAAAGGTGTCCTGTGGTATATGGCACCAAGACTTTAGCAGCAGATCCTTTAAGTCCTGGAGGTTACGAGGTGGGGCTTCCATGGATGGGACTTGCTCTTCCAGCACTTCCTACAGATGCTCGATCGGATTAAGATCGGAGAAATTTGGAGACAAGTCAAGACCTTGAACTCTGTCATGTTCCTCATACCATTCCTGAACAAGTTTGGCAGTGTGGCAGGGGCATTGACCTACTGAATGAGGCCACAGCCATTAGAAAATATTGTTGTATGCTGGGGTGTACTTGGTCTGCAGCAATGTTTTGGTAGACGGCACATCCACATAAATTCCAGGACCTAAGGCTTCCCAGCTGAACATTGCACCCTACTGTTCATATGATCTAAAAGAAAATGTGGTTCATCAGACCAGGCCACCTTCATCAGTTGTTCCATGGTCCAGTTCTGATTCTCATGTGCCCATTGTAGGCGCTATCGGGGTGGACAGGGGTCAGCATAAGCACTCTGATCGGTCTGCGACTACGCCGCCCCAAATGCAGCGAGCTGCGATGCTCTGCATATTGACACCTTTCTATCATAGACATCAGTAATTGTTTCAGCAATTTGTGCTGTAGTAGCTCTGTGGGAATGGAACAAACTAGCTAGTCTTCAATCCCCTCATGCATCAATAATTCTTGGGCACCCATGACCATGCCGCCGGCTCACCAGTTGTCCTTCCTTGGAACACTTTTGGTAGGTACTAACCACTGCATCCTGGGAACACCCCACAAGACCGGCCGTTTTGGAGATGCTCCGACCCAGTTGTCCATACATCGCAATTTGGCCCTTGTCAAAGTCGCTCAGATCCTTACACTTGCCCATTTTTACAGCTTCTAACACATCAACTTCAAGAACTGACTGTTCACTCACTGCCTAATATATCCCACCACTTGTCAGGCACCATTGTAACCAGATAATCAATGTTATTCACTTCACCTGTCAGTGGTTTTAATCTTATGGCTAAACCGTGTATGTAAATATATGTATATATTTATATATTTTCTTTCTTCCTCGAAGTTCTAAATCGTCCGTCTAGAAATTAACATGAGAGACTGAACTGGCAGATCAGGGACATTGTTTGACCAAAATTTTCTTGGGTGGACGGCCATTCGGCCGGAGGCATCAAACAATCACCTTTTCAGCAGACATTAGTTGACCATCGGCCAACTTTGATCTAAAAAGCCATACAACCGACGGTTATCTCAACTGTACGACAATCTTCAGCCATGTCCCTACTGCCGAGGTAGGCGCAGAAAGATTCTAAAATACATAACAAATTTAGCACATGCGCAAGAATGGGAGAGTAAGATGAAAAAGCGGCACTCACCCACGATAGTAAAAACTTCTTTTAAGGTGGCAAAGCAAGTGAGGACAAGGTGCTTGTTGGCTGTCTGCTTTGTCCTCACTTGGTCTGCCACATTAAAATAAGTTTTTACCATCGTGGGTGAGTGTCGCCTTTTCATCTTCCTCTCCAATTCTTGCTAATGTGATTACTGCTTCCTTGATTGCTGAGCACCACCACACATGGATGTGGAGCGCTTGATGTGAAAATCTGCTGGCAGAATTCAAAATTCTCTTTCACAGTAGTGCCTACTCCTTTCTCTCTTTGAATAAATTTAGCACATGCAATGTACTAAATTTTTTTAGCCCAATTTATGACAAAGTCCATCTCACCCCAACCAGTCCCTCCTAAATCACAAACCCAACAAAAGTATATGATATGACATCTCTCTAACGGGTGATGTCACCATTCTCAAGCGACTTATTAAAGGACCAGTCATCTTGTATTATTAGCCGTCCATAGGCTTATTTTTTCCCCTTAAAAGTGAAATTTAATTAGGTCTACCGCCCCCTACAAGACGTCCCCATAAATTACACCTCCGCACATAAATTATACCTCCTCTCCAGAAGTGAATAAAACAATTTCTAGTGGAATGCTGTTTTGAATTGAGCAAAACTTTTGGCTTTACATTCAACGCCAAAAAAATCGATGTGTTGAATGTTTTATAGTCATTGCAAAGCATACCTCAGTCATGAAGCATTTCATCTAGCCCATGAAATACAATAACACCTTAGAAAGTTGGCTGCTCCGCGGCGCCCCAGCATTGGGTAAGACATTTTCGAGTGTTAATATGTGGTCAGCACAGGACATTTTCCTGACGTTTGTTCTACTAACATCTTCAACATCTGCTTACACTGTCATATTTCGCCGCCAACCCCCACACCAGTGTGAACGGAATAACGCTCCTATGAAGGCTAGCCCGTCACTTCTGACTGATGGTGTTGCACTGTGTTAATGTGCGCTCCACTTAATCGTTTCGTATTTAAACCATCTGCCTGTAATGTCATATTTTGACAACGCAACGTGCTGGATCAAGGTAGTTGTGTTTGACCCAGCTGCTGAGTAGGTGCGATATGACAAGAGGAAATGCAGAAAGATTTATTTACAACTAACATTGGTCTAAAGTGGTTTTACGAAACTGCTAAGGTTCCACTCCAAGGAGAAAGGAAGAGTGAGGAGTCAGCAAGCCATCACAGGGGTCGTATTCATAGACAGCCGCAGTTCAGTGCTCGTTTCATTGCAAGGCTCAGTGTGCGGTGGGTAAGCGGCTTTGGGTATAATGATAGGGAATGTGTCTCCGGCACACGTCTTTTAGCAGTGGGAAATTGTCTTTTAGCCTTTCTCATGCATACAGATTTGGTTAAAGGAAAGGAACCAGCAACCTCTGGCTATTATATTGGGGAATCTGCCAACAGATATCTCATGTCTATGGCCAACGTTACAGCTATATCTCTGCCAAATGAAACTTATATTAATTATTTAACCGGTTCAGATCCGGGGGAATTTTGGTCCTTCAGGACCAGACACATTTTAGCCATTTTTTAGCTCATCTTGGTTCTACTGCTGTAACTTTCTTTTATGTGATCTATATGGCTTTCTATTTTTTAGCATTTAGAAATTATTTTTTTAAAGAAATTTTAGGCTTTTAGTTTGTATAAATAGGAAAGGAATAGGCTTTTCTAAATTCTAGCAATTTTTTTCTAGTAATCATACAGTATATAGTAAAACCAAACAGATTTTATATTTTTATTCGCTATTCTTTAACATTTATTTTGATATATTACCTTTACTCTGGGGTCATAGGGTTAGTATTAGCGCTACTGCGACGACTGGTTGGGGAGGGGGCGATGTTAACTTCTTTTTTTTTAAAGTTTTATATTTTTTTACATTATTTTTTAACTTTTTCCTCCAAAGATCAGAAAAGACCACTGGGGGATATTTTTATTTTACAATTATTACTACTAAAAGGAAGCAATAGGGTTAGAACCGAGACACTGAGGCCAAAACAAAAGATTTACCAATCTTTTCTGGGTAGTAGTAACTCAAGACCCGAGCATTGTGGGACCAGTAAGACCTCACTAACGTCATTATTTCTAATTATGTAATTGCAACTCGTTTCCCTGAGATGTGTCAAGGGATAAAAAGGACTTCAAAGAGTAAGACACATGTTTTAGGTAAAGACTGGCGGATACCTGAGACAGTTCCCATTCTACCGTCCCATAAACGTAACCGTTTTTCCTATTATTATGATAGCATGGAGGCGAGATAATGGGACGGTCTGAAAGTAGATTGTAGGGTTCATATTTTTCTGTGCCTCTTTTGGAGCCAATTACACTAAATGTTAGCACCTAATACAATGTATTTCATGTCAGTGCCATGGGGCAGAACTTATTATGATGGATGTGACTTATTTATAGTATATTGAAGTTGAGATTTCAGGCAACAGCAAGTTGCTGTGTAACATTGGCTTGAGAGTAGCCTGCAATCTGCAAGGCTAACATGCCACTAGGACTCTCATATGAGTATGAAACCCCATAAAAAGGGTTATCATTTATATTAGCAGAATTATCTACATACATATCAATATTTAAATCCCAAATTACAGGAAATTTTAAGCCCCACCCAAGTTCTATCGAGAAACGCCCCTAAACGTAAAGAGCAACTTCCCTTTTTGTGGCAAATTAGCATAAACCCCGCCCCTATTGCAGTCTGGCTAACTAGGGAGGAACTGAGAGTGATCTGGGCCCCCAGGCGTTACAAGTCATGGGCCATTTATTAACCTTTATAGACATTACACACTTGATATATGTTAATAAAATGTATCTGAGGAGCGCTTAGCTCTTGCATTTCTTTTCTTATTTTGCAGTCCCTGCTCTGACTGACCAGGGGAGCTGTGGTCCGTCTCCGACCATGGGCCCTGGAGCATTTTCCTAAAACGTGAATGATTGTTAATATCTTGCATTTTATTTCCCTAATAATAAGCTATTTATTTCTGTTATCAACCATTCCGATCCGTCCACAGTAGAGGGGAATAATAATAACAGTAATCTTTATTTAGGGTAAAGTAACAAGCAAGAAAGATGATCAAACAAATGAACAAACAATTAGACCAAAGGACAGAGGTCCCTGCCCATAAGAGCTGACAATCTGAATATTATATTTTATAATCTCTGTAACCATGTGGATATATCGCTATATTATGATTATCTCACGTACATTTCATTTTGATAGACTCATAAGTCTGGACGTTCATACCTCTCTTTAATGTATATCAAGTGGATATATGTGTTATATAAGATGAGCTGTGACTTGGCTTAGAAAAGTGGAGAATATTCTCCTAAAAATGACAAGTCGATTACATAATATGATTATCACTATAAATAATTCTCCACCCGGCAGTAAAACCTCAAATGAGCCTAGTACGTGCATACTGTCAACCGGAGCTTGCCTGAGACTTCCTCCCACCCAGAAACAAGCGGAAGCCACACCAGCCTTGGACACGGCCCGTGAGGCCAGTTTGGCAGTAAATGGCGACTTTTTAAGCTTTGCTGTAGGTGAGGGCTGTGCACAGTGGATACCAAGCCAAGCAACATTCACTGCTATCCTGAGGAAAGACGCAAAGGCTGGAATCTGAGGAGTAGACATTTCCTATCCAAGTACCCCAGGTTATGTGCCGAGAATGTCTACATCAGTGAATTTATCTCCCTCACAGCCACAGAGGCCAAGACTTAACCAGATGCTCACATAACTCTATAGCAAGGCTTCCCAACCTTTTTCTACTGGGGCCTCACCAGACAGAACATGATGAAGCCTCACCCCTCATGGTTGAAGTCCATGCCAAAATTTTAATATTTCAAAATTCACCTTTTATTTTTCTCCTTGACCCAGTATAATAATATAATAAGCACAAAAGGAGTCAATTATGTTGTTAAACCAGAGATTGCTGCAGCCGAGAAAGGACTGTAGAGCTTATGGTCACTTGTATTAAAAATTACCCCACTCAACTGCACCTACTCAACAAGTAGGGGGCGCACCACCGCTCTGCACTATAGCTTTAGCTTGGTTCTACCATCTAACTTTATTTCCAGACAGTGGCCATAATATGCAATTTAAAATGAATTAATGTGGACGTTCATTGTGGTTATTCCCTCACCACCAACTGTTATGAAGGGACAGTCCCAATTACAGACCCAAATGTCTCTGCATTCCTTATGTTTTCCATAGGTTCATGATTTGGGTTTCATAGAGTCCGACAGAAAATGTCAAAACGGCTCCTGTGTCTTCTTTACTCAATCCCTTCTCAGCCGTCTCAGCACAGGAAGACCTATTGGATTGTCCCGTCCCTGCAGATCCTTTGCAAGTTGGTGTGAGCCTTTGGCCATCCCTCGCTCCCTTTTTTTGCTGAATACTTACAATACTTGAAGAATAGAAAAGTCCTGTGCAGGTACACACCAACCATGGAGACGGGAAATGGAGCTAACACACATGGGTCACCTTTCCACCATGAGGCACCACAACGGTCACAAGGTCTCCAGCTATGGTATGCACGCTGTTAAGTCAAATGACATACCATTCCCAATAATAAAATAATATTGTAGCTCATGGGTTTGTATCCTGTAAGAGAAAATGAACATCACAACAATGCTGGTAAATTATAAACCCAGTACACTGGTGGCTCCATCATCAGCCAGTTGGCCACCTATAGACTTAGGTCACTTTCCCAGCCGTCTTTGAATCTCATTTGTTAGAGGTCAAGATGTTGCACCAGCTATATAAAATGATATGCACATGTTTCATATTGAAACTTGTCATCTATGACATGCAGTTGCTCCTAAAATGCTTATGAACTTTTCTACTAAAGACTGGCGATCCTTCTGCCCATTCAACAGCAATGCCTCCCTGCCCCCAGCCCAGCCCGCCCTTGGCCTCCATTACTGAAATGTTTTCCGAGTGATAGCGTTCCATTAACACCGTGACACCCCATTTCCAGCAATTGCCCACCCCGTGCCAATTGAGTATGGACCATGCATGTGAAGAAACCTAAAGCAGATACTTTTCAAGCAGTAAAAGTAAGATTTTCTTAAAAGGCCCAGACTTAACTCGCCCTTTCTACAAGGTTATTCTAATTCCCCCTTTTTCCTTCTCTTGAGAATGTCTGTGGATTTTACTCTTCAACAACGTGTTATTTAGAAATCTGTCTCTACAGCAAGGGTTAAATGCATTAGCAATATATTTTACTTTACTGTTAAATTCGGGAGCAATAAAAATGCCTTTGAAGTGTCTCCAAGATAAACAGGGGCTGCCACTGGGGGCCTCTACCTCTTTATAGTAACAAGGTCAGACAGTGCTGATATCATAAAACCAGCAGTAATAGCCAAAGAATGTAAAAAACCAGTAGCTGCACAATGCCGTATTGTGCCCAGGTGATTGCTATCTGTATAGATTGCATGAGAAGCCGCGCTGCATTATGCCAGGTCACAGCGGCCATTCCACCGAAGAGGTGAATACGAGGGCCTTCATTTTCCAGGAAACATCACTTTGCCCATAGATGGATGCTGGTTGTGCACCCCATATAATGCCCCCACCAGCATGCTACTATTACTATAATATTAATAGAGGGCTGTATGGGTATTAACTCAAGTATGCCTGGCCTGGGTACACCTGGCATACTCAAGCGACTATTACATTTTTGGCTTATTGCTATTAGAATTGTGTAGCAATGACATTGACAATGTAATGTGAACAGTGCTGCGCACATTGTCATCACTCATTCTGAACGAAGATGCAGTCATATTGAGTAGCCCCCCTCCCCATTGCATTTCATGGCCCCATTGCAGCTGTAGAGGCAAAGTCTCTGGGGTACATACAACTTTGGCTGTGAAGTATTGGCTAGGTCATAATGTTTTCCATGCTATCATCTGCAGACATTGCATTATGCAGTTGCACATCGACGACTTCTATTTTGTGTGCTTTGTGTCTATCAAGTCCATTTTATGATCCTTTTGATATTATGTGGAAACATCTCATTTTATGGGTTGGTTTGAAAAAGATTGCAGACCAGTCCTAGAAATATATTTGTAGATTTGGTTCAATGAAATATGAGCACAGTTAAGCTCCTTGCATGATGCCTATAATTAATGGCTATGTACACATTTGAAATTGTGTGGGTTCTTTTTATTTATTTTTTATATATAAATGTGTGTTTGGTGCAGCTTTCGAAATCGTTTTTATTAAAAATAAATCTTTACTTTTTGAGTTACCGCTGCTTTGTATCCTGTATACAGAGCAGCTGTATCTAGAAACCTGTATCCGTCGGGTCAGCGGGACTGACGGGTTCAGTGTCAGCGAGTCCACGCAGGATCGAGCTGCTACCGATCACATCTAAGTTGATAGATATACAGTGAAGGAAATAAGTATTTGATCCCTTGCTGATTTTGTAAGTTTGCCCACTGTCAAAGACATGAACAGTCTAGAATTTTTAGGCTAGGTTAATTTTACCAGTGAGAGATAGATTATATTTTTAAAAAAACAGAAAATCACATTGTCAAAATTATATATATTTATTTGCATTGTGCACAGAGAAATAAGTATTTGATCTCTTTGGCAAACAAGACTTAATACTTGGTGGCAAAACCCTTGTTGGCAAGCACAGCAGGCAGACGTTTTTTGTAGTTGATGATGAGGTTTGCACACATGTTAGATGGAATTTTGGCCCACTCCTCTTTGCAGATCATCTGTAAATCATTAAGATTTCGAGGCTGTCGCTTGGCAACTCGGATCTTCAGCTCCCTCCATAAGTTTTCGATGGGATTAAGGTCTGGAGACTGGCTAGGCCACTCCATGACCTTAATGTGCTTCTTTTTGAGCCACTCCTTTGTTGCCTTGGCTGTATGTTTCGGGTCATTGTCGTGCTGGAAGACCCAGCCACGAGCCATTTTTAATGTCCTGGTGGAGGGAAGGAGGTTGTCACTCAGGATTTGACGGTACATGGCTCCATCCATTCTCCCATTGATGCGGTGAAGTAGTCCTGTGCCCTTAGCAGAGAAACACCCCCAAAACATAATGTTTCCACCTCCATACTTGACAGTGGGGACGGTGTTCTTTGGGTCATAGGCAGCATTTCTCTTCCTCCAAACACGGCGAATTGAGTTAATGCCAAAGAGCTCAATTTTAGTCTCATCTGACCACAGCACCTTCTCCCAATCACTCTCAGAATCATCCAGATGTTCATTTGCAAACTTCAGATGGGCCTGTACATGTGCCTTCTTGAGCAGGGGGACCTTGCGGGCACTGCAGGATTTTAATCCATTACGGCGTAATGTGTTACCAATGGTTTTCTTGGTGACTGTGGTCCCAGCTGCCTTGAGATCATTAACAAGTTCCCCCCGTGTAGTTTTCGGCTGAGCTCTCACCTTCCTCAGGATCAAGGATACCCCACGAGGTGAGATTTTGCATGGAGCCCCAGATCGATGTTGATTGACAGTCATTTTGTATGTCTTCCATTTTCTTACTATTGCACCAACAGTTGTCTCCTTCTCACCCAGCGTCTTACTTATGGTTTTGTAGCCCATTCCAGCCTTGTGCAGGTCTATGATCTTGTCCCTGACATCCTTAGAAAGCTCTTTGGTCTTGCCCATGTTGTAGAGGTTAGAGTCAGACTGATTCATTGAGTCTGTGGACAGGAGTCTTTTATACAGGTGACCATGTAAGAGCTGTCTATAATGCAGGCACCAAGTTGATTTGGAGGGTGTAACTGGTCTGGAGGAGGCTGAACTCTTAATGGTTGTTAGGGGATCAAATACTTATTTCTCTGTGCACAATGCAAATAAATATATATCATTTTGACTATGTGATTTTCTTTTTTTTTTTTATATATAATCTATCTCTCACTTGTAAAATTAACCTAGCCTAGAAATTCTAGACTGTTCATGTCTTTGACAGCGGGCAAACTTACAAAATCAGCAAGGGATCAAATACTTATTTCCTTCACTGTATATATATATATATATATATATATATATATATATATATATATATATATATATATATATAAATAAACCATTTCAAAGGTGTACATAGTCTATAAGTGCCAAGGAAGAAGACCATTTTGCTTTTGGAAAAGCTTACCTGATCTCATAGGACGGGATCTAATACGAGTCACGTCCTTAGCCCCATTCTTGTCTTAGCATCTGCCACACTTTATAGGTTTGCGTACACAAAACACTGTTCCCACATTGATAATGGAGCCATGGGCACTATGACGGATACATTTTTTGATGGATCAAAATGAGTCCTGATGGCCCTCATTGACTTTATTAGGGTCTGTTGGAGCTCCACTTGGGTTCTGGTATTTTTGACAGCAAGAATATCGCTGCAGACTGTGTCATTCTTACAATCATAAATATCATAAGCCAAGTGTGAACAGAGCCATTCTCATCACATGAGTTCCTATCATTATTATTTCATCTTCCAGATGAGTCCATACCATCACACACATAAACAACCTGCAAAGATGAACGTGTTGAAGTGGAATGAGCAAACCTAGAAAGTTAAAGTTCAATTCTCCTAGTGAAGGGACGACAACATAAAATGATCTCAGCATACTTCAGGGACCTAAAAGGCAAATTGTTCCAGTAAGTGGTGCCAGATAATCTGCCCCCAAACAGGCTGATCATGAAACACATTCCCAGGTGTGCATGCAATTTACATGGCAGAGTGATAGAACTCCATGATTCCTCTCTCATTAACATGTCATCAGAGCTAACCATGATTAAACCCAGAGGTAGGAAATTACCAAGTGCACATTCCACAATTACGTATGTCATGGGAGTTATCAATATTAACACATTTTATTCCTATTGCCGAATTTTATAATTTAACACTTAAAGGATTACATATTCCTCCTCATCCCTCTCAACTGTTGGGATAAAAGATTAAAAGAAAAGTCCAGGATAAAAAAACATGGCTACTTTCTTCCAAAAATGTCGCTGCACTATAACATGTTGTGGGTGGTACTGCTGCTCAACTTTATTGAAGTGAATGGGACTAAGCAGCAAAACCACAAACAACTTGTGGACAGGTGTGGCGCTTTTTTGGGGGGGGGGAGCCATATTTTTCTAATCCTAGACAACCCCTTATAAGTCTTTATCCCAACATTTGAGATGGATGAAGAAGAATATATAATATTTCATATGAATGCCATTTATGCCTCCTCACTCTTCTAGTTAGGGCCAATTCACATAGCTTTATTAAGGCCCGTATTCCCATTTGTATTCTTTTGAGAAAAATGGGACTGGATCCCAATAGAGGTAAGAAGGAAAACATTTTCTTTTGGAAAGTCTTTCCTTCTTTACTCTGTTGGCACTGAATATTATTTTTGTTAGAGAATATGGGTGGGAATACAGTTGCCATCTTGCCCATTATAATTACCTGTAATCCAGAATCTTCCAGAGCCTTAAGGCCCTTTTACACCGGCCGATTATCACTCGTTCCCTATCATTGCCCTGTGTAAAAAGGGCAACGATCGTTCATCTGCTGATTGTATCGTTTATGCAGCCGAAAATATTATCGTGGTCGACAGCACATCACCCTCTGTAAACCAGCATCTTGGAGACTTAGGGGGACTACAGCACTAGCACTTCCTAGCGGGCATTCGGTGATCTTTTCAATCCAAGAAGATATGGAGATTAGGCCATGCATGATTCTCTCTTCTTAAGGCCCCAAGCACACGACTTTGAATTTACGCTCCACAATTACGGACCGATTCACTTCTATTGACCATGGACACCTACCCGTATATATGCGGGAAGGTGTCCGGGCCGTAAAAAGCCTCCGCAAAAGATAGGACATGGCGTATCTTTTGCTTTTTACGGACCGTGCTCTCATACTTTGTATGTCCATGGCCGGCCGTGCCCATAATCACAAACCGTGTTTACAGGCACGGCCGCGTGCATGAGACCTAAGTCTAAGAGAGTCGCTGCGACAGTTGTCTCCATAATGCCCATGGTCATCAGTGGAGAGGGCTTTCCTATATGTGGCTGAGATTGGGTATCAGATGGTGATTGGGTCGCAGATGTGGGATTTGGTCTCCCACCAATTTTTGGCCCAGGGTCCCATACCAACCAGACTATATAACTACCCTGTAATATCTTGCTGTAGGTCCTAAGGATCACGCTTTGTCTTGAGATTACATGCAGGTCAGAATGGAACTGAACGGTTTTGAGATGCCGGATCAGTAATATCTCTTAGTGGAACTATTGGTACATTTACTACCATAATAAATGTAGAAACAACACATGATCTCTGTATTATCTAATTCTTATGTAGTCACAAGTCCTTTTTTTTTATATGTAAAGCCAAATACTCATAACCTTATTTGAGACAGCGCTGCTCAAGTTCAAAATAAACATCAAGCTCAAGTGGCTCTATACAACCACTTCCTTTTGGCCTTTCGGACCTGAGATGTGGGTAAGAGACAGGAGGAATGTGAGCTGGTAAGTGACTGCCTCCTTTTGACAGCCTTCCCGAGATTTATGGTGTTTTCCTCTGAATTTTACGATACACCAAGGAGTATAAACTTTCTCCAGGCTTGGCCAGGCCCTAGGCAAACAGAATGGATTTGTAAGTACTCTCATAGATGACACATCCATCATCAACTATGGTGGCACTCTAACCCGCAGAGTGGGCAGGAAAAGCAAAGAGCCTGGCTTTTCTACCCACTTAACAACCCAACCCAACGGGGCCTCCCGGCCTCAGATCCTTTTTTTAATAGGTGTGAAAACTCCAACATACATTTTTATGGGGTGTGAATGTCCTTCTTAAATAGTGCAGCACAGGGAGAGTGCAGGAAGCCCAACATTACAATCTCCAGCACAGGAGAAAATCTTTTAGCTTAGCCGCAAATAAGATAGGCAATGTGGCGCACATGAGGGCAAGGGACTGCGGCTGAGAAATTTTTTAGGCAGGATAGCACAGTTAGACTTCATGATTTTTCTGTTATATACCCTGTAGGTATGCTTTACTATATATATATATATATAGGTGCATAAGTAGGTATACATGGAGAGATTTTTAAAACAGTCTAATTAAATGTAGAAACATAAGGAGCCGGCATTTTAGAAAAATAGCTTGGCCCGATGAAGCCGACTTCAGACTTTCAGGTGCTGTTAATAGGCACAACTGTGTTTATTACTCAACAGATAACCCCCTTGTAACAATTGAAGAACAGTTGAATCCCCCTGGGTTACAGTTTTGGCGTCCCTATCATGTAGGACCTTTCTTCTACAATACAACGGTCACCTCAGACCTGGGCCTTAAGATGCTCCAAGAAAATGTAATACCACAATTGCAGTTGGAGCATGAAAATGAAGACTTCTATTTTCATCAAGATGGCGCCCCTCTTCACTTTGCTTTAGCGCTGCGTCATTTTCTTGACGAAAAATTACCCAATAGGTGGATAGGTAGACGAGGGCCGGTTGAATGGCCACCACGATCACCAGACTTTACTCCTATGGACTTTTTCTTTTGGGGATGTGTCAAAGATCAGGTATATTCAAGAAAACCATGACCGGCTGATAACGTGATTCAGTTCATAAAAGAAGCAGCCAAGAAATAATGCCTAATAAAGAACACACTTTATTTGAACAAGTCTTCTATGTAGTTATAGGAATACTCCTGACAAAACTGTACACTGGAGAACTGCGCTATTTTTCCAGTCAAATCTGATAGAATCTGCAATTTAGGCTCCAAATGCAGCCTCCGACGCAGATGTGAACAGACTGTAACTAATGAGTTTCTATGATTGTCTGATAATCCAAAACATCTGCTAATTCAGCACCTACAAGGTCCCATAGGTGCCAGATTTATGGAATTTTAATGTACCTACATTTTTTTTTACCATTTATTGGAAAGGTGGATGAAGCCAACCTGAGCACCGATTCCTTTCTTTTGGACCCATAGCCTTTGTAGGCATCTAAATTCCTAAATGACGCCGTATGATGTCTTATCTTATGAAGATGTAATCTGATTCGTTAGTTTAAGTTATGATTACTTGTGTTTTACCTGGTGGTAAAGTTTTATAGTAATGATTTTTTTATTATTTCAGGCCATCAGTCTGCATTATGATTGTATAATGAACTTGAACTATTTTGCAGTGTTTTCTATGTAATATACTTTATAGCATTAATCATAATGCACGAAGGGCTTTCCTAAGAGAGAGCTTATTTATTTCTAGGTCTCCGTACAAGCAATGCATAATGTTTCCAATGTTATGTGGACTGCATTTCTGGAACAATTTATTTATACTAAATGCCTAATTCCCCTATGCTCAGCGTACAGAATGCATTTGTGCTATATTTATTATATTCTTAAAGAGCATTTCCTCCATACAATAAAAGAAATGACCAGTAAATATCAGACCGTGAGTCGTCCATGGTAAAAATTCTATTCAGTCATTTCTTAGTTGAAGCCGTTTGTGGGAAATCTGGCTGACAATCAATATTATTATCACTACAGCTCCCACAAGAGTTGATATTGAAATTTTTGAGGGTTGTGAATGACAAATATGCCTAATTAAGCAGTCATATATCCATCACTGCTTTATTGGTACATAAGTAGATATATCTGCCATTCAGGAATTTTGGTAAGCTGGGAAAACTTTTTTAAATGCCCTTAATGATTAATTTTTAAATGGATGTTGTATACATCCATGTATAAATTTTAGGGCCATTTAATGGTTTATGTAGGCTACTAGACTAAAAATTTGCTCTGAAAATAAAATAATATACAGATTACTGTGACAGGATCACAATAGAACAAAACCCACATATGAATTAAGAGACAATTGGGACATTATCACAATGGAACACAGACTATAAATAAGGATAAACACTATTGTAACATCATCACAATGGAACACAGACTATAAATAAGGACAAACACTATTGTAACATCATCACAATGGAACACAGACTATAAATATGGACAAACACTATTGTAACGTCATCAGAATAGAACGCTGGCTGGGGGGAAAAACAGACTATATGACATCATCACAGTAGGAACACAAAATATATATTCTTGCAGAGACTAGAATGACATCATCACAATAAAACAAAGCCAAGAAAAAGATAAATGGTATTGTGACATAATCACAGTGGAAAATAGACTCTTAATAAGGACAAATACTATTGTGATATCATAACAATAGAACACAGTCTAGGAAAAGACAAACACAATTGTGACATAACCACACAATAGAAAACAGCAAAAGTAGATTTTAAACACTACTGTAATATCATCACAATAGAACACAGCTAAGGAATAATGGCAAACACTATTGTGACAATATCACAAAAGACCTCTGACTAGGAAAAAAGACAAACACTATTGTGAGATCATATTAATAGAACACAAACTATAAATGCATGCAGAACTTAACGTGACAAAATCACAATGGAATGCAGCATAGGAATAAAGACAGCAACACCATTGTGACATCACAATGGAACATAGCCAATGAGTAAAGGTAAACACTATTGTGATACCATTAATGCATACAGTAAATATTGTGACATCATCACACTGGAGCTCAGCCTAGGAATAAAGGCAAACTCTATTGTGACATCATGACTATAGAACTCTATTTGTTACATAAACCACAACATCATGTGGTGTCTGTCATTTTGACAGGAAAAGTAGCACTGCATGCAGCGCTACTCTTCCTATCAAATCTGACAGGATTTGTGACAGAGGCTCTCAACTGATCCTTTGATGCAGATGTGAGCAGAGCCTAATAAGGAAAAACACTATTGTGACATCATCACAATAGAACTCTTCCTAGGAATAAAGACAAACACTATTAGGACATCATCACAATAGAATTCTACCTAGGAAAACGACAAACATTCAGATGCGTAACTTGAAGCTCCAGGGCCCAAATGCAAAACCTGTAATGGGGCCCCCCAACTCTGGCATGTCAGTGACAGTGCTGGTGTTCTCTTACGTGACACAGGGGCAATTGGGCACCTGTAGCAATAGGGCCCTGATGTGATTGCAACCTCTGCACCCCTATAGTAACGCCCCTGCAAATATTATTGGGACATCATTACAACAGAACACTGGCAAATAATAAAGACAAACACTACTGTGATATTATCATAAAAGAAGACAACCTATAATTGCATCCAGAGACTATTGTGATATCATCAACTAGAGCACAGCCTAGGAATAAAGGAAAACACTATTGTGCCAAAACTTCTGTGATACTAAGAACTCATTCAGATTGTCAGGGATCATTACCATGTATATTGTTTGCAAAAATATTATCCTTACATATATATATATATATATATATATATATATATATATATATATATATCAGTATATTTCACAAAGAAATCGAATCTATGGAACAATGGAGCCTGCATGAGGGACACGCCTATGGAAGACACCGCCCCTGGAATGCAAGAGGAGTGTACAGATGGACTTACAGCTGAATAGAGCCAATAGGGCTTAAAGAGTCTCTGTCACCACATTATAAGTGTCCTGTCTCCTATATAAGGAGATGTGCGCTGTAATGTAGGTGACAGTAATGCTTTTTATTTAAAAAAACAATCTTTTTTCACAACGTTAGGAGCGATTTTGGTTTATGCTAATGAGCTTTCTTAATGCCCAAGTGGGCGTACTTTTACTTTCGACCAAGTGGGCGTTGTACAGAGGAGTACATGACGCTGACCAATCAGCATCATGCACTCCTCTCCATTCATTTACACTGCACTAGCGATATAGTTATATCACTATGTGCAGCTACATACACAAGCCCTAACATTACTAGTGTCCTGATAATGAATACACATGACCATCCAGCCTGGACGTCATGTGTACTCAGAATCCTGACACTTCTGAATCTTTTCTGTGAGATTTACAGCAACGGATACGAAATCTCGTTTACCTCGTAATCTCGCGAGATTTCCTATCCGTTGCTGGAATCTCACAGAAAAGATTCAGAAGTGTCAGGATTCTGAGTACACATGACGTCCAGGCTGGATGGTCATGTGTATTCATTATCAGGACACTGTAGTAATGTTAGGGCTTGTGTATGTAGCTGCACATAGTGATATAACTATATCGCTAGTGCAGTGTAAATGAATGGAGAGGAGTGCATGATGCTGATTGGTCAGCGTCATACACTCCTCTGTACAACGCCCACTTGGTCGAAAGTAAAAGTACGCCCACTTGGGCATTAAGAAAGCTCATTATCATAAACCAAAATCGCTCCTAACGTTGTGAAAAAAGATCGGTTTTTTAAATAAAAAGCATTACTGTCACCTACATTACAGCGCCAATCTCCTTATATAGGAGATTGGGCACTTATAATGTGGTGACAGAGTCTCTTTAAGCACGTCCCACATCTCTAGGGAGGAGATTGTGTTCTTTGTTCAATAAAGTTTAGTTCTTACTTCCTACTTCACTGAAGGAGGATCTGTACCAACTTGTCTCCTGGTATATTTCTTCCACGCATGCACTCAGATTCCAACTTATGGAGGTGGTTATTCGGTGTGAAATAACAGGGAAAAGGAAGTTACCCTGACAAGACGAGCGTGTATCACGTCTGTGTGGTGGTCGTCACACGGACTCATGTATTTCAATGGGGCCGTTCACACGACCGTTGTTTTATTGGAGCGTGTGAAGGGTCCGTGAAAGAATATGACGTCCTATTTTTTTTTGCTTCACGCATCCCTCCATAGACCCTTGTGTATGGAGGATGCATGATAACGCATCCCGCACAGGTTCTGCAGGGGTGCACCTCAGACATGCAAAACTGTAGTTTTTCACGTCGGAGGTTGGCCACGTTCGTGTGAATGTCATCTTACATATACAAAGCAGTGGAAGAGAGGAAGAAAACAGAAATGCATGTTTATATGCTAATCAGGGTATGTGGGAAGCTGGGAGACAACCTCTATGGCTCTGTAATAGCCCCATTAATGGTTGACCCAGCATTTAATAGACAATAATAACTCAAAAATGTATTTTGATTTCCAGCTAGTTGTATAACATTTATTTTCGAGGTATCAGAATGCCCTCTTATATTACTATACTTATATATTGTTTGAAATGTAATGTTTTATTAAGTTTTATGTGTGTTTTTCACCTGTCTGTTTATTCCTTTTAAAATTGTTACTACCGCTCAGGGTTCATTTGGGCTACCATGTGGGCATTACTACTTTCCATTTTTGTACTAATCCAGGCAGACACAGCAGGCACAGGGGAGTTATTGCCGGAGTAATATACACAAGATTAATTTTAGAGGGGAGCAGGGAAACTAGAGCACTAAGTGTTTTGACATACTTGTATCATATATGCTCGGTGACCAGGTGACTACATACTATTGCCGATAGCCTCCAAAATGGCTGACTATGGTTGCATCTAGAAAAGTATCCGGCACACAAATGTGGTTCAATTTTGCGATTTTATTAAATTCGATGCCATGGGCAATGTGCGTGCAACGTTTCGGTTCAACGACCTTCGTCAGGCACTAGATCCCACTTGGCGTATGATTCTTGAATTATATCGTGCTGCAGTCAGTATGGCGGCTTGCCGCTTAGTTTTGGCGCATCGTTTTTACAGTACGAAGAACAGAATTTAGGCACAACCTGCTGCTCTAACAAGTGGAATTCTGTACTGACTAATAGAAGAGGAATATTTAGGTTTTGTGGGTGTGGAAGTAGCAACAATCTATATTTATTCTTTAGAGTATCACACATTTCACTAGCATTCATGGAAAGGTCACTCCTCCCATTGGATGAAACCTCCTAAATCAGTGTATTTTATTATCTGTGACAGAGCTAGTGAGACACGAGTGATAAAAGGGAGTCACATTAGTCTGCGATCAGTACATGATTTCACCATGAAAGGGTTAGTGACAGAACCGTAAGTCAAAACAATGTCGCCTCATTGACTGCAGAGTCAATGACAAGTTTATGTGGAGAATGAATGGTGATGAGATTTAAACCTGGGACCCTGGCAGAAGCCATAATAGCCATCTAATATCTGTGCACTCCTGGATGCGTTTTATGGCTGAAATGAAATTATAGAGCAAGTGTGCCCTGCTATAGATCCAGAAACAGAGCGAATTTACGTATAGTGCAACACCTCTGCTTTATCATGAGGGAATATTGGTTAAAAAAACACAACGCACCAGGACTAGCATGACAGCAACATACAGTTCAATTGCCCGGCTTCATCTCATAGGCTAATTGGAATATTTTTTATTTTATTTATTCATTTTTGTATAAGTTTATTTTATTTACTATTTGTTTTATTGACTTATTTTATTTAATGTTTTATTTATATTTTTTATTTTTAAATTTTTGTATAATTTTTAACATTATTTAATTTACTTATTTTATTTATACAGCAATTTATTATATTTATTATTTTTATTAGCCTATTTTATTTATTAATTTATAAATAATTTGTTTCATTGTTTTCTTCCATTATTTATATTTCAGTAACATTTCACACATTGCACATTGTGATCATTCATATCAGTCCCTCTCCCCAGTGTGAATCACAATCTATCACACGTACACAAATATGAACACGCTATAGGGTCAGTTTTATAGGAAGCCCATTCACCCATCAATATATTTTTGGAATGACTTTAGAAAATTCTAGCAAGTACCAGGTGAACATACAGGCTGCAAGCAGATATTTTCTGGTTATATAGTAAGCAAGTATAAAAACAGCATTTTGTTTAGAATGTTTTCCCTTGCTTCTTAGTTTGTATTTACTTATACATAGAATTTTTTCCTTTTATTACATAGAAACCATCAACAAGCTGCTGTTAACTGGTTGTATTATTACTGGAGTGAATACTCAGGATAGCCTGACTCACTAAAGGGGTTGTCTAGTTTAGAAAACACACTTTCATATACCCTATTAGGGAATTCTGAGTTCATAAAAGGGAAAGGTGTCCCCTGTTTAGGATTTTCATCTCTTGACCAGAGTGGGAGAGCGATTACGATGAGCATCTCTCGCTCTGGAGGACCTGTCCTATTTTGCATTACTTTGATTTTAATGGGCACTGTGTAATGCTTAGTATCCCCTCTGGTGGCACTGCAGGGATATTGAACACTTACTGCCAGGTGTCCCCACATTTGATCACTGTGGATCCCAACAGGGCAACACTTTGTGATCAGCTTATTGTCAAAGGAACTCTTCTAACAAGTACTAGTAAAGCAGACAACCAATTTAACAGCATGAATATATGAACTTTAAATATTCTGATTGACAAATGTATACCTGTATTCACATGCTGCCATTTTGGTGCAGTTAATACTTCTCTTCCATTCACGATCCCCCAAAACGGAAATGTTACTGGATATTCATGTATAACTGAGCCAGACTGCAGGAGTCCAATTAGAT